>NC_134897.1:35000-65000 GCF_041734735.1 Babylonia areolata
ACCAGCCATGTACTGTAGTTGTAGTTGTAGTTGTAGTTGAAAGGATGAAATCAACCAGCCATGTACTGAAGTTGTAGTTGTAGTTGTAGTTGAAAGGATGAAATCAATCAGCCATGTACTGAAGTTGTAGTTGTAGTTGAAAGGATGAAATCAACCAGCCATGTACTGAAGTTGTAGTTGAAAGGATGAAATCAACCAGCCATGTGCTGAAGTTGTAGTTGAAAGGATGAAATCAACCAGCCATGTACTGTAGTTGTTGTAGTTGTAGTTGTAGTTGAAAGGATGAAATCAACCAGCCATGTACTGTAGTTGTTGTAGTTGTAGTTGAAAGGATGAAATCAATCAGCCATGTACTGTAGTTGTTGTAGTTGTAGTTGTAGTTGAAAGGATGAAATCAACCAGCCATGTACTGAAGTTGTAGTTGTAGTTGTAGTTGAAAGGATGAAATCAACCAGCCATGTACTGAAGTTGTAGTTGTAGTTGAAAGGATGAAATCAATCAGTCATGTACTGTAGTTGTTGTAGTTGTAGTTGAAAGGATGAAATCAACCAGCCATGTACTGAAGTTGTAGTTGAAAGGATGAAATCAACCAGCCATGTACTTAAGTTGTAGTTGTAGTTGAAAGGATGAAATCAATCAGTCATGTACTGTAGTTGTTGTAGTTGTAGTTGAAAGGATGAAATCAACCAGCCATGTACTGTAGTTGTTGTAGTTGTAGTTGAAAGGATGAAATCAACCAGCCATGTACTGAAGTTGTTGTAGTTGTAGTTGAAAGGATGAAATCAACCAGCCATGTACTGTAGTTCTTGTAGTTGTAGTTGTAGTTGAAAGGATGAAATTAACCAGCCATGTACTGAAGTTGTTGTAGTTGTAGTTGAAAGGATGAAATCAACCAGCCATGTACTGAAGTTGTAGTTGTAGTTGTAGTTGAAAGGATGAAATCAATCAGCCATATATTGTGGTAGTTGTAGTTGTAGTTGAAAGGATGAAATCAACCAGCCATGTACTGTAGCTGTTGTAGTTGTAGTTGCAGTTGAAATGATGAAATCAAACAGCCATGTACTATAGTTGTAGTTGTAGTTGAAAGGATGAAATCAATCAGCCATGTACTAGTTGTTGTAGTTGTAGTTGAAAGGATGAAATCAATCAGCCATGTACTGTAGTTGTTGTAGTTGTAGTTGAAAGGATGAAATCAATCAGTCATGTACTGTAGTTGTAGTTGAAAGGATGAAATCAATCAGCCATGTACTGTAGTTGTTGTAGTTGTAGTTGAAAGGATGAAATGAAACAGCCATGTACTATAGTTGTAGTTGTAGTTGAAAGGATGAAATCAATCAGCCATGTACTAGTTGTTGTAGTTGTAGTTGAAAGGATGAAATCAATCAGTCATGTACTGTAGTTGTTGTAGTTGTAGTTGAAAGGATGAAATCAATCAGCCATGTACTAGTTGTTGTAGTTGTAGTTGTAGTTGAAAGGATGAAATCAACCAGCCATGTACTGTAGTTGTTGTAGTTGTAGTTGTAGTTGAAAGGATGAAATCAACCAGCCATGTACTGTAGTTGTTGTAGTTGTAGTTGTAGTTGAAAGGATGAAATTAACCAGCCATGTACTGAAGTTGTTGTAGTTGTAGTTGAAAGGATGAAATCAACCAGCCATGTACTGAAGTTGTAGTTGTAGTTGTAGTTGAAAGGATGAAATCAATCAGCCATATACTGTGGTAGTTGTAGTTGTAGTTGAAAGGATGAAATCAACCTGCCATGTACTGTAGCTGTTGTAGTTGTAGTTGCAGTTGAAATGATGAAATCAAACAGCCATGTACTATAGTTGTAGTTGAAAGGATGAAATCAATCAGCCATGTACTAGTTGTTGTAGTTGTAGTTGTAGTTGAAAGGATGAAATCAACCAGCCATGTACTAGTTGTTGTAGTTGTAGTTGTAGTTGAAAGGATGAAATCATCCAGCCATGTACTGTAGTTGTTGTAGTTGTAGTTGAAAGGATGAAATCAATCAGCCATGTACTAGTTGTTGTAGTTGCAGTTGAAAGGATGAAATCAAACAGCCATGTACTATAGTTGTAGTTGAAAGGATGAAATCATCCAGCCATGTACTGTAGTTGTTGTAGTTGTAGTTGAAAGGATGAAATCAACCAGCCATGTACTGTAGTTGTTGTAGTTGTAGTTGTAGGATTTCAAAGATGCATCTATCATTCACTTGTACAAGCGAAAGGGGAACCGGCAAGCCTGTGATAACCATCGGGGCATTTCCCTGCTCTCCATCGCAGGCAAGATACTTGCCAGGATCCTACTAAACCGCCTCACAGCACACCTTGACCAAGGTCATTTGCCTGAGAGCCAATGTGGATTCCGGAAAGAGCGCGGAACCACCGACATGGTGTTTGCTGCAAGGCAGCTGCAAGAGAAATGTCAGGAGCAAAATGCTGATCTGTTCTCCACCTATGTCGACCTCACTAAGGCCTTTGACACCGTGAGTAGAGAGGGACTGTGGAAGATCATGGCCAAGTACGGATGCCCTCGGAAATTTATTTCCTTGGTCAGCCAATTCCATGAAGGCATGCAGGCTCGAGTCCAGGACAATGGTGAAACATCTGCTCCTTTTCCTGTCACAAATGGTGTCAAGCAAGGCTGCGTCCTGGCTCCAACGCTGTTCAGCCTCATGTTCTCTGCAATGCTTACTGATGCCTTCAGAGATGGCGATGTTGGAATTGGCCTAAAGTACCGAACAGATGGCAAGCTGTTTAACCTCAGAAGGCTTCAAGCAAAAACGAAGGTCATGACAGACATCATCAGAGACTTTTTGTTTGCTGATGACTGTGCCCTCAACGCTGGATCTGAAGCTGACATGCAACTCAGCGTCAACAAGTTTGCCACTGCCAGCAGGAACTTCGGCCTTACCATCAGCACGAGGAAAACTGAAGTTCTCCATCAGCCAGCCCCAGGGAAACCCTACGTTGAGCCCAACATCACAGTCAACGGTCAGAGACTCAGTGCGGTGGAGCGGTTCACATACCTTGGCAGCACACTGTCACGAAATGCGACCATCGACGATGAAGTGAATGTCAGGATTGCAAGAGCAAGTGCAACTTTTGGCAGACTCAATGCAAATGTCTGGAACAGAAGAGGCATTAGTCTTGAGACCAAGCTAAAGGTCTACAGAGCAGTAGTTCTCCCCACACTACTGTACGGCTGCGAAACTTGGACAGTGTACCAACGACATGCCAAGAAGCTGAACCACTTCCACACAACATGCCTCAGGAAGCTACTGAACATCAAGTGGCAAGACAGGACCCCAGACACAGAGGTGCTCGCAAAAGCCACCCTTCCCAGCATCTTCACCATCCTGATGCAGTCCCAGCTTCGCTGGGCTGGACACGTGGCGCGCATGCCAGACCATCGGCTGCCCAAAAGGCTCTTCTATGGCGAGCTGCAACAAGGGAAGAGATCACACGGAGGTCAGAAGAAGCGCTTCAGAGATACTCTGAAGGTCTCTCTGAAAGCGTTTGATATCAACCCTGACTCCTGGGAGGAATCTGCAGTGGACCGTAACAAATGGCGCGCTGCTGTGCACAAAGGCGCCAAGTTGTGCGAGGCCAACAGGACTGCTGCAGCTGTTCAGAAGAGGCAGGCCAGAAAGTCACGGGCAAACAAGCTCCCTGACAATGATATGCCTGTCTTTGTCTGCCCCAACTGTCAGCGAACATTTCGTGCGCAGATTGGACTATTCAGCCATCTGCGCACTCACAGATAGACTCATGAGCATCCTTCCCCCCACCCCACCACCACCCTCCCCCATCCCCCATCTGGATGACAACGATGGTCATCATCGATCTCGATGGACACACCACCACCAGTTGTAGTTGAAAGGATGAAATCAATTCGTCATGTACTGTAGTTGTTGTTGTTGTAGTTGAAAGGATGAAATCGACCAGTCATGTACTGTAGTACATGCTCTCCAAAATTCAGAGCAGAAATGAATGCAGAGACGCTTCCACACCAAGGCAGTGACCACCTCCCAGTAGTTTTCAGTCTACAGAAACTGTCAGATAAACGCTGCATGAAACCGCGTGATCCATTTCAGTATGAAAACAAAGAGACAACCGTCATCGAAAAATTAAGACGCAGAAGAAACAAAAGAACGGCACTGAACAGGATGCAAACTATTCAGCCCCCATGGTGGAATACCGACACAGAGAGAGCCTGGATAGAAAAACATGCGGCTGTCAAACTTTGGCAAAAAGAAAGAACAAAACCATCTCCGGATAAAGATATTGAAACAAAAATGAAAGAAAAAACTAAACAGTTTGAAATCATTGCTCAAGAGGCCAAAAATGACAAGTGGAAACAGCTTTGCGAGGCACTCAGTTATGACTCAACATTGACAGAGTTCTGGCAATTTTATCGTCGCATGGAAGGGAAAACGTGCACAACAACAACCCCAGACATGGTAGACACTGACGGAACCAAGCTTAAGACAAACGAAGAAAAAGGATCCGTCCTGCTCAAACGTTTCATACAACAGAGCGATCAAAGAAACTTAGATGAGAAAAAGAAATGTGTTGAGGAGTTAAACCAAACACTTATGCAGACTGGACCTGATGATGACTTGACAATAGATGATCTAAACGAAGCAATAGCTAAATGCAAGAAAGAATCGGCTCCTGGCCCAGACAAAGTTCGCTACTCGGACATCAAGGAACTATCGGAAGAAGACTCCATCCACTGTCGGGAGACTCCACTGTTTCATGCTGCGCTGTTGCTCAATGTGCAACACTGACAGTCATATCTATGAAGAAACGTCACAATTGTCATTGCTATTGTCATTATCACATGGATGACTTAAACCCTGTCTCAAAGAGAACATATGCCTTTCACTATACAAACAGTCACTGAGCCAGAATCTGTATTTGTATTTCTTTTTATCACAACAGATTACAGATTTGTCTGTGTGAAATTCGGGCTGCTCTCCCCAGGGAGAGCGCGTCGCTACACTGCAGCGCCACCCATTTTTTTTGTATTTTTTCCTGTGTGCAGTTGTTTTTGTTTTTCCTATCGAAGTGGATTTTTCTACAGAATTTTGCCAGGAACAACCCTTTTGTTGCCGTGGTTTCTTTTACGTGCGCTAAGTGCATGCTGCACAAAGGACCTCGGTTTATCGTCTCATCCGAATGACTAGCGTCCAGACCACCGCTCAAGGTCTAGTGGAGGGGGAGAAAATATCGGCGGCTGAGCCGTGATTCGAACCAGTGCGCTCAGATTCACTCGCTTTCTAAGCGGACGCGTTACCTCTAGGCCATCAGTCCACTTACACAGTGCAACCTCATCATAGACTCTACGGGTTTGTAGCTATAGTCTTTGCTGGTGTGTGAGAGAGAGAGAGGGAGGTATTCCCATTATACTTGCTCTGCATTGCTTTTGCAAAGTGGAGATACACACTGTAATGATAGGAACGAATGTGATCATAACATTCATATGATTTGCATTTTTGTGCTTTCTCTATATATCTTTTTCATAGCTGTTATGCTTAAGAACCCACTGACGCATTATGAATACATGCACGCACGCGCACGCACACACATGTACCGGAACGCTTGTATGCATGCACACACACACACACACAAGTGGAGTGATGGCCTAGAGGTAACGCGTCCGTCTAGGAAGCGAGAGAGAATCTGAGCGCGCTGGTTCGAATCACGGCTCAGCCGCCGATATTTTCTCCCCCTCCACTAGACCTTGAGTGGTGGTCTGGACGCTAGTCATTCAGATGAGACGATAAACCGAGGTCCCGTGTGCAGCATGCACTTAGCGCACGTAAAAGAACCCACGGGAACAAAAGGGTTGTTCCTGGCAAAATTCTGTAGAAAAATCCACTTCGATAGGAAAAACAAATAAAACTGCACGCAGGAAAAAATACAAAAAAAAAAATTGGGTGGCGCTGAAGTATGGCGACGCGCTCTCCCTGGGGAGAGCAGCCCGAATTTCACACAGACAAATCTGCTGTGATAAAAAGAAATACAAATACAAATACACTGAGATGGAGAAAAACTATTTCTCATCATTTACTTTTTACATAATTTGTTCATGAAACAACACATATCCGACCAGTCAGGAAGAAGTGAAACCATGGTTAAGAAGAACCATTCACTGTCCAAGAACAAAAACGTAAAAGATACAGACTCTAAAGCTTTTCGGTTATCAGAACAGGAAAATCATATCCTCTATGTCTAAGGCTCGGCATAGGAAGAGGCGACTTTTTTCGCCGAAGTGGTGAAGCGCATATGGTTAGACCCGCAGCTGAGGGACAGGACATCGGAGGGAGTCTGAGGCAACTCGGCCAAGAGCCTGGTATGCTGGTGGGCCAGTGATCTGGGACCAGCCAACGACTCTCTTCGACGTTTTGAACTCAGTTGTGCTGGTGGGCCAGTGATCTGGGACCAGCCAACGACTCTCTTCGACGTTTTGAACTCAGTTGTGCTGGTGGGCCAGTGATCTGGGACCAGCCAACGACTCTCTTCGACGTTTTGAACTCAGTTGTGCTGGTGGGCCAGTGATCTGGGACCAGCCACCGACTCTCTTCGACGTTTTGAACTCAGTTGTGCTGGTGGGCCAGTGATCTGGGACCAGCCACCGACACTCTTCGACGTTTTGAACTCAGTTGTGCTGGTGGGCCAGTGATCTGGGACCAGCCACCGACACTCTTCGACGTTTTGAACTCAGTTGTGCTGGTGGGCCAGTGATCTGGGACCAGCCACCGACACTCTTCGACGTTTTGAACTCAGTTGTGCTGGTGGGCCAGTGATCTGGGACCAGCCACCGACACTCTTCGACGTTTTGAACTCAGTTGTGCTGGTGGGCCAGTGATCTGGGACCAGCCAACGACTCTCTTCGACGTTTTGAACTCAGTTGTGCTGGTGGGCCAGTGATCTGGGACCAGCCAACGACTCTCTTCGACGTTTTGAACTCAGTTGTGCTGGTGGTCAGGGGGTGGCTCCGACATCCTCCTTCGTCTCACTGCGTGTGTGGCTGCTACTGCACACACACACACACACACACACACACACACGCACGCACGCACGCACACACACACACACGCGCGCACGCGCGCACACACGCACGCACGCACGCACACACGCGCGCACACACGCACGCACGCACGCACGCACACACACACACACACACACACACACACACACACACACACACACGCACACACGCACACACACACGCACACACACACGCACACACACACACGCGCACGGGCAACATGCAAGACAACAGTGCACTGGCGGCGCCCTGTGTGAACAGGTTTCTGGGTGAGTTCAGTTTCTTATGATGTAAAGGGGTAGATGTACCCACCCCTCTAACTTCCTCCATAGGAAAATAATGTGGTATCATTATCATTCTGCTTCGCGAAAGGAATTTGAATCCGTATGGGAGGAATGGTACTGTTTTGTTGTTGTTGTTTTCTTCTTTTGAGATATTTTCTGCCTTGCTGAATGAATTTGTTACTATCCGAGTATCGGATTGTCGGGTTGTACATGTGCGTTTCTCTCCCGTTCAAGACTGGCTCGCTGACAAAGAATGTTATGTGCATGAAGTAAGTCTCAACGCATTCTTTCTTCGGAAAAAAAAGTAAGAAAAATGTTCTAATCGCCAAATTAATTTTTTCACATCTTTCCATATGCTCGATTCTTGCACACTCTCAAAGGCTGCAGGTTGTCTTCAGAGCACTAGTGACCAGACAACGTTGGCATGCTTCAATCGAGGCTTGACAGATTAATAAATGTATCTTTGTTGAAGTAATTGAAGGTCCTCTTTATTATGCCAATTATTTCATGAGTTTTATTCATATGATGTTGGATATAGGAACTGAAGGATAAGCACTTGTCAGATACAACACAAGGACCCTTTTCTCCTCAGACTTCTTTTTTTTTGTTTCTCACGCGTTCATCCTCCGAGATGCCTAACGAGCATCGTTCATCCTCCGAGATGCCTAACGAGCATCGTTCATCCTCCGAGATGCCTAACGAGCATCGTTCATCCTCCGAGATGCCTAACGAGCATCGTTCATCCTCCGAGATGCCTAACGAGCATCGTCCATCCCCCGAGATGCCTAACCAGCATCGTTCATCCTCCGAGATGCCTAACCAGCATCGTTCATCCTCCGAGATGCCTAACGAGCATCGTTCATCCTCCGAGATGCCTAACGAGCATCGTTCATCCTCCGAGATGCCTAACGAGCATCGTTCATCCTCCGAGATGCCTAACCAGCATCGTCCATCCTCCGAGATGCCTAACGAGCATCGTTCATCCTCCGAGATGCCTAACCAGCATCGTTCATCCTCCGAGATGCCTAACCAGCATCGAAGAGTTACCGCTCGTTGATGATCAAAATTCATTCACATTAGATCTGTCTGCTGCATCTGATATAATTATTGCCCACTATCAATGCACAAATTCTATCTATTTATCGGTTTTTGTATAACTTACCAATAGTGTTCCTTTTCCATGTTTGAAATCCCTGGCCTTCACATACAATTTTAATTCTATATGCGAAACTGTACATCCCAGCCTTTCAGTACATGTATCGGAACGGTATTTAAAAAAATATCAGCTTCAGGGTAGAGCCCTGGAGAATTCCATTTTAATATCTTTGCATTTGGTGCTGTACTACAACCTACTTTCATCTTCATTTACGTCTGCCAAGAAAAAAAATACCGGGGATGAATTTAGGGTGGGTGAAATCTCTTCTCAAGGGTGCACGGGTGGTGTATGGTGGTCATTGTGGTGTGTTGCACGGGTGCTGTATGCGCGTTTGAGGGTACGGGTATATAAAGCAGTGAGCGATCTTTTCCCACCATCATTTCTTCTCAGGTCGTCAGGTGAGTGACGATGTGATTGCTGTGTCTGTGACCACCACAGGTTCTGGGCTGGCTTGCATCAGTCATCTTAGCAGTGCTGAGTTTGCTAAGCGTTCAGAAGTAGCGTTAACATTTGAAAATTCTAAGCACTATGCAAACTTAGCGTTGGTCAAGTATTATTAGCAGAAGTTGTAGGACAAGGACTAAGCAAGCTTTCAAGCTTTTCGACAGTCCCTTCTTTGTTTCATAACATATTTTGTAGAGATTTTGGTCAAGGTTCGACGCTTCATTTAATTGATTTGTTCGCCAGTCTCTAAAAATTAAGAACTTTGTAAAATTGTCCTGTTGATTCTAGATGGTGCTTGTTTTCTTCTTATTCTGCGTTCGTGGGCTGCAACTCCCACGTTCACTCGTATGTACACGAGTGGGCTTTTACGTGTATGACCGTTTTTACCCCGCCATGTAGGCAGCCATAATCCACTTTCGGGGGGTATGCATGCTGGGAATGTTTCCATAACCCACGGAACGTTGACATGGATTACAGGATCTTTAACGTGCGTATTTGATCTTCTGCTGGCGTATACACATGGGAATGTTGAGCATATATATCAAAATGCCATTGAAACCAACTTACAACATTTTCCGTCTTCGAAACGAAACTGAATTTAAAGAATACAAGGAAAGAAATGTGGATACTATGACCATGCTATTTTTGTTCCACCGAGAGACGCCGATAGGGTAGGGATATCAGAGCAAACCTGTGAAACAGGAAGTTGGGTGGAATTCCTGTGTGTTTTTGTTTGTTTGCATATATTGCGTGCCTATATGCTGAATAATTTTTTTCCAGTTTCACTGCGGTGTAGCAAAGAGTAACCCAGAGCTGACACAGGAGGGTGATCCGCTGACCGCAACATGACCGGAAGTGTGATGCTTCTTCTGCTGGCTCTTGTGCCGGTGACAGGTGTGTAGATTGTCTGTATGTCTCGTCCCATTTTGTCAGACAGGTGTGTAGATTGTCTGTATGTCTCGTCCCATTTTGTCAGACAGGTGTGTAGATTGTCTGTATGTCTCGTCCCATTTTGTCAGACAGGTGTGTAGATTGTCTGTATGTCTCGTCCCATTTTGTCAGAGAGGTGTGTAGATTGTCTGTATGTCTCGTCCCATTTTGTCAGACAGGTGTGTAGATTGTATGTCTCGTCCCATTTTGTCAGACAGTGTAGATTGTCTGTATGTCTCGTCCCATTTTGTCAGAGAGGTGTGTAGATTGTATGTCTCGTCCCATTTTGTCAGACAGGTGTGTAGATTGTCTGTATGTCTCGTCCCATTTTGTCAGAGAGGTGTGTAGATTGTCTGTATGTCTCGTCCCATTTTGTCAGACAGGTGTGTAGATTGTATGTCTCGTCCCATTTTGTCAGACAGGTGTGTAGATTGTGTCTGTATGTCTCGTCCCATTTTGTCAGAGGTGTGTAGATTGTATGTCTCGTCCCATTTTGTCAGACAGGTGTGTAGATTGTGTCTGTATGTCTCGTCCCATTTTGTCAGAGAGGTGTGTAGATTGTATGTCTCGTCCCATTTTGTCAGACAGGTGTGTAGATTGTGTCTGTATGTCTCGTCCCATTTTGTCAGACAGGTGGGTAGATTGTCTGTATGTCTCGTCCCATTTTGTCAGACAGGTGTGTAGGTTGTGTCTGTATGTCTCGTCCCAATTTGTCTCATTCTGTGGGACGTTTCTTTCTTGCCTTCCATTTCATTTTCCGTCTTTCTGTTTCTTTCATTATATCTTTTCCGTCTGTTCCATTCGGCAATTGTCCACAATTTCCCCCCTCAAGACGGAATGATTAGTGTTCACAATGAGGCGTGGACTGGACGTTCACTCTGCCAGAGGAGAGGAAGAACTGTGGATGTAGCTGTTTATGCTGGCGCGCGCGCGCCCGCGTGTGTGTGTGTGTGTGTGTGTGTGTGTGTGTGTGTGTGTGTGTGCGCGCGCGCGCGCGCGTGTAAATAGCACGCCACATTGATTACGAAGCTTCAAAAAGTGTGATACTTCAGTCATTGGAAACGAATTTCATTTAGAATGTCCAAAGAAAGAAAATTATGGACATCTATTTTTCCAGAGATTTACTTCTGTAAATCAGAGAGACAGAGAGCAGCTCTGGAGTGGGGCGCAGTTTGGGGAGGGAACGGATGTATAAGCGAATACTTGTCTTTGACTGTTGGGGAAGGGAGGGGGGCGCATTTTGTATGTATTAATTCATTATTTCTGTTTAGTGTAGGAGTGTTTTGACGTACACAAACTGGCATGAAGTATCGCGGGGCTAGCGGGCAATTACATACATCACAGGAAGCGTGAATTCTGTTACCTTGGAATTAAATGACTCTCTCGTACAGTGACGTCACAGTGGACAGCACCGCGGACGTGGCAGTGGACAACACCGCGGACGTGGCAGTGGACAACACCGCGGACGTGGCCAACACCGCGGACGTGGCAGTGGACAACACCGCGGACGTGGCAGTGGACAACACCGTGGACGTGGACTACCAAACCCACAAAGAGCTGCTTCGCCTGTGAGCACAATCCGGCCAACTACTCAGCCAACTGGAATTGCGTGAACAATGTCTGGGCTGTGAGCATTGTCAGCTGTTCTCATCACGCTGAGTGCTACTACACTTATGCCTACAACACAACTGCTGGTGAGTGATGAGTTTTCTTGCGCTGATGTAAAAATAGATGGATAGCTCATTGGCCAGGAATGCTGAAGCCAACTGGACGCCATACTGACACTTGTATCCGGCTGCCAGTCCGTTGAGAAGTTGTCTGCTAACTGGTGGTAGTTTCTGAACTGTAACCGTGTATGTTCGATAAAATCGTGTAATGCTTGCCCCCGCAACATGCCAAATGTTCTGTCTTGGTTATTGTCAATGGTTCATTTACCAAAGTTATTACAGGAAAAGTCCAGTGACACGTAGCGCAAACTTGCTGTGGAGGCACACACAGGAATGTCAGCTTAACTAAAGCCGCGAGCAAGTGAAAGCTTGCCATGAAGCAGTCATCGAAGCCAGCTGAGCGCTCGGCTACATATCTGAAGTAATTGCTTTGCGCTACACTGACACGAGTACCAAAATGGCTGAACACTTCTGCTGGCTTCAGTTGGCAAAGGGGCTCAAAGAAGGCATGCGCTATCCACCAAATTTTAAACTGATTTTCTTGTCCGTATTTTTGAATCGCCCACCACCACCGGGGGCAGCCGGGAGTCTTTCAGTATTAATACTATCCCCACCTTCTGGAAATTCTATGATGGATATCCTCTTTTCTGTTGCATTCTTTATTTCTGCCTTTTCCTTCCTCTACTGTTTGCTTTTTCTGCCTTCCCAGTCCATTCCCCTTTGGGGGGTTTTCCAGCCAGCCTTGATATTTTTGTTTTTCTTTTCCGCAGTCTTGACATTGTTTCTTTGCTGTTTTGCTGTGGCGGTAACGCAAAGAATTTATAAACAATGGGATGGGCACTAGCTGTCCATTCTGTGTTTGCATATATAATCTTTTTATGTGTTATGTTTGGCAAGGTTTGTGTTTTCCTTATTTTTGTAATCTGGGGATCAGTTAAGCCACAGCACAGCTAAATGATCTAGGTAATGTTATGAACTGTATTTTGTGGGTTTGTCTTTGTGTTTTTGTTGTTTTTTGTGGTAGATGCCAGTTGTGAGGGGGGTGGGGGGAGGGGTGGGGGGGGGGGGTGCAACATGATTCTGTCCCTGATGTGTGCCAAGTTCTACCAATGAAGTACCGATTACATAGAGTAAAACGAGGATAAAAGTTCTCACTCTGTGACACAACCGTCGGTGTAACACATAACACCAGCTCATGATTAAAAAAAAAATGCATAGTTAAAAATAAATTAAAAAATCAGGGATGCTGACTGTCCTGCTCATTTGCAGAAAATTATTTCACCTGTCCTCTAATTTCTCCTTTGGAATAAAAGAAGAAAAAGCAGTATGTCTTTTTGCTATAGCGGCATCGCCAAATGATAAAAGAATGTTTTCATAATTTACAAGTGACATCAGTGCATGCTTAAGAATGCATAGTGCGTCTTTTGTTTCAGTCTTATGCTTCAGTTGTGTTTTTACTCGTTCAAACAGCACTGTATTATCGGGATCAGGATCAGTGTAGATACGTCGCAGAGGCGAATATGGCCATCATCGCGACGGACGTGGGAGAGCGCATGCAAAAAAACAAACAAAAAATACCAACCAACAAACAAAATAACACTACTGTTAACGATGGAAAACAGACAGGGAACCTTTAATGGCCGCCTTAAATGCTGCGATCGTCCCTGCAAAAACTCCTTCCAGCTGATTTAATTCTATGTGTACAAGTTATTTAGCTGGTCTGCCCTGCAGAATGGAATGATAAATGATTATATACTCTACATTTCTTCCCCTCTCGAACGCCGAAAAGGCCTATAAAAGTGGAGGTGGGGAAAATTGAGTACATACTACATTGTTACAAACCAGTTTACAATTTTTTTCCGTCTTAGAAACGAAACAATACAGGGGAAATGTGGATATTGCCATTATCATTACCATTACTACTATTATCATTATTCTCATCATATCCATAATTTTATGTGGACCATTCAAGCAAGTGTGTGTGTGTGTGTGTGTGTGTGTGTGTGAGACAAGAAATCACCTATGCAAAGCGTGGCTGCATCGAGTTTCTCTTTCACGAGGGCTGTATGACCGGCGACAAGCTGACGCAGTGCTTCTTCCAGTGTAGCGGGGATCTGTGCAACTCTCAGGTCATAGTTCCAGGGCCCGTCATCGTCTCCAGCCACGCCCCTCTCCGCGTATCTCCCCTGGCTACCCTGCCGCTGCCGATGGGGGCGCTGTTGCTATTTCGTCACATGCTGCCTTGAAAAGAATCCACTTTTTCCTCCTTCAGAATCTCGTCTGCTCTGTTTGTCTTAGTTCCAAGTGAGATGTGGATAATCTCTAGGGACTGATAAAAGCGAAAAGTATTTGGAAGTCCACTTCTTGATTAAAGAACTTTGACTGACGCGTTATTATCAATTTCCTGCCAGCTATGGCTGTACTTGAAAGTGTGATCAATTCCATGTGTGTTAATAATTAAGCAATATAAATATGGTCATTTGTTCGTACGAAAATATTCAGAAAATTTATACAAGAACTTTTTTTTCCAATGAAAGGATTCAGATGCTTGTATCATCGATCTTGACTCTGCCTTTTTGTTCCCAGTAAACCATTTTGTGCATTTCACAATGTAGTCTCATCTCTGACTATTCTTTGTACCATTCTGTGTGTGTGTGTGAGACGGGGGCAGGGGGGGGGGGAACCTGGGGGGGGGGGGGGGGGGGCTCTGTGCAGCGACGTGCTCTCCCCGGGTGGAGCAGCCCGAATTCCACACAAAGAAATTTTGTGACAAAAGAGTAATACAATCCAACACAGACTGGCTTCCTGTCTGACACAAGAGAGACTTCACCCCTCCCCCCCACTACCCCTAACACTTCTGTTCAGACCCCCCCCCCCCCACTCCCACACCTACATGCCAGCAAGCCCACCCACCCCCACCTCCACTTTTCCCCCCACTGATAAGTAGTGTCGTAGAAGGGTCGGGCTGCGCTGGTTGGGTGTATTCCCGGGGACCGCTACGGACTGGCCCAGCTGGAGATGCGAACACACCAGTGGACTGCGCCCCATCTCCCCTATCAGTTAACAGAACATCCCTCGGTAACCCAGCTGAATTGCGTCCAACAGCAACCTTCCACAATACGACAGTTCAACATACTGATGTTGGTTGGCAAGTGGAAGAAGAACACAAGCTTTGCTGGGTCAAACGTGACAGCAGCCTCACGAGCCTGCACAGACACACCATCGGGTAGGTCGCCAAAGACGACCACCTCAATCATCCCGGGACCTGCCATATTGACAGTCCATGTGCACTGCAATGTTCGGCACACACCGCATGGAAACTACACAGCTTTGCCAGAGGACAACTCTGAGTCCCACGTACTGATCACGTTTCTCCTCACCTCCGCACTCTTCATTGGCTCCCCATTGAAGCGAGAATTAAATACAAAGTTGCGTGTCACTGCTATTCTGCTTTCCACTCCGCAGAACCTACTTATCTTTCTGACCTCAAGTGTTTACACTCCCACAAGAAATTTCCGCTCTTCCTGTTACCTTTTGAAACTTCCTCGTGTCAACACAGGAACCTATGGTGAACGTTCGTTCTTCTTTGCTGCTCATCGCATCTGGAACAACCTTATCATATCCGTGCATCTGATTCTATTTCTGCTTTTCACTCATCACTAAAGACTCATCTTTTTAAAACCTATCTATAAGTACTGTCAGCTTCCTTTTCTCCAACACCACCCATGTCAGCTTACTTTGGATGTATGTAGAGTGGGAAAGGGAGAGTGTGAGTGGGGGGAGGGGTTTTTGAGAAAGAGTGGTCATAAATGTTTTGTTACTTGTAATATTCTTTCATGTAAAGCGCCCTGAGCCCTTAGTTAGAAAGGACACTTTATAAATGTACATTAGTAGTAGTAGTAGTAGTAGTAGTATTGTCATGGTTTCAGTGCGCCAAGTGCGTGCTGCACACAGTACCCTGGTTTATCGTCTTAACTGAATGACTCGATGCTCAATTTGATTTTCCAGTCCAGCTTTGGGAGATAGGATGTGAGCGGGAATCGGAGCCACACTTTCACGGACACTACTGGTAGATAAGTCTTATCTATTCTACCACCTCGCTCCCATCAAATCTGAAAATCACAAAAGCACTATAGAAATAAGAAAAAATACGTAATAGCAAGTAATGTCAGAAGCAAAGCACGCAAATGGAAGGAGGAGGAGGGGGTTCTGGTGATATGTACAATTCGCTGGCATCTCTCTCTCTCTCTCTCTCTCTCTCTCTCTCTCTCTCTCTCTCTCTCAGAAGAGGAAGAGCTCCAATTGAAACAATACATACATCTGCCATTAAAAGATTCATGAGTGTTCCCCTGCACCCTTCCAATAAATTAGTGTCAGGTGAAACTGGTAGATTTGAAGCGTATTAGTGCATCAGTTACAAAGTATCGGGAAAAGGTTCACATTCTCAAGCAGCCGGTGTCAAAACTGAGCACACAAGTGTGTGAAATGTCAATGCAGCACGAGGCTAGTCAGTCTAACTGGGCGTCAAATGTGCACAACATTTTATGTCGACAAGGATTTCGGCATGGTATGGCTGAGCAATGGCGATGGTTATGAATGTGTTTTTGTTTTGTTTTGTGGAAATGATAAAAAAACGACTTGCTTTCTTGTGGAATTGAAACAACAACAACAACAAAAAAACAAAAAGTCTCTCTCTCTCTCTCTCTCTCTCTCTCTCTCTCTCTCTCTCTCTCTCTCTCTCTCCGTCTTTCTTTCTTTCTCTCCCTACCCCCTTCTCCCCACCTTTCTCTCCCTACCCCCTTCTCCCCACCTTTCTCTCTCTCCCTACCCCCTTCTCCCCACCTTTCTTTCTCTCCCTACCCCCTTCTCCCCACCTTTCTCTCTCTCCCTACCCCCTTCTCCCCACCTTTCTTTCTCTCCCTACCCCCTTCTCCCCACCTTTCTTTCTCTCCCTACCCCCTTCTCCCCACCTTTCTTTCTCTCCCTACCCCCTTCTCCCCACCTTTCTTTCTCTCCCTACCCCCTTCTCCCCACCTTTCTCTCCCTCCCTACCCCCTTCTCCCCACCTTTCTCTCCCTACCCCCCTTCTCCCCACCTTTCTCTCCCTACCCCCTTCTCCCCACCTTTCTTTCTCTCCCTACCCCCTTCTCCCCACCTTTCTCTCCCTACCCCCTTCTCCCCACCTTTCTTTCTTTCTCTCCCTACCCCCTTCTCCCCACCTTTCTTTCTCTCCCTACCCCCTTCTCCCCACCTTTCTTTCTCTCCCTACCCCCTTCTCCCCACCTTTCTCTCCCTACCCCCTTCTCCCCACCTTTCTCTCCACCTTTCTTTCTCTCCCTACCCCCTTCTCCCCACCTTTCTTTCTCTCCCTACCCCCTTCTCCCCACCTTTCTTTCTCTCCCTACCCCCTTCTCCCCACCTTTCTCTCCCTACCCCCCTTCTCCCCACCTTTCTTTCTCTCCCTACCCCCTTCTCCCCACCTTTCTTTCTCTCCCTACCCCCTTCTCCCCACCTTTCTTTCTCTCCCTACCCCCTTCTCCCCACCTTTCTCTCCCTACCCCCTTCTCCCCACCTTTCTTTCTCTCCCTACCCCCTTCTCCCCACCTTTCTTTCTCTCCATACCCCCTTCTCCCCACCTTTCTTTCTCTCCCTACCCCCTTCTCCCCACCTTTCTCTCCCTACCCCCTTCTCCCCACCTTTCTTTCTCTCCCTACCCCCTTCTCCCCACCTTTCTTTCTCTCCCTACCCCCTTCTCCCCACCTTTCTTTCTCTCCCTACCCCCTTCTCCCCACCTTTCTCTCCCTACCCCCTTTTCCCCACCTTTCTTTCTCTCCCTACCCCCTTCTCCCCACCTTTCTCTCCCTACCCCCTTCTCCCCACCTCTCTTTCTCTCCCTACCCCCTTCTCCCCACCTTTCTCTCCCTACCCCCTTCTCCCCACCTTTCTCTCTCTCCCTACCCCCTTCTCCCCACCTTTCTCTCCCTACCCCCTTCTCCCCACCTTTCTTTCTCTCCCTACCCCCTTCTCCCCACCTTTCTTTCTCTCCCTACCCCCTTCTCCCCACCTTTCTTTCTCTCCCTACCCCGTTCTCCCCACCTTTCTCTCCCTACCCCCTTCTCCCCACCTTTCTTTCTCTCCCTACCCCCTTCTCCCCACCTTTCTCTCCCTACCCCCTTCTCCCCACCTTTCTTTCTCTCCCTACCCCCTTCTCCCCACCTTTCTCTCCCTACCCCCTTCTCCCCACCTTTCTCTCTCTCCCTACCCCCTTCTCCCCACTTTTCTCTCCCTACCCCCTTCTCCCCACCTTTCTTTCTCTCCCTACCCCCTTCTCCCCACCTTTCTTTCTCTCCCTACCCCCTTCTCCCCACCTTTCTCTCCCTACCCCCTTCTCCCCACCTTTCTCTCCCTACCCCCTTCTCCCCACCTTTCTTTCTCTCCCTACCCCCTTCTCCCCACCTTTCTCTCTCTCCCTACCCCCTTCTCCCCACCTTTCTCTCCCTACCCCCTTCTCCCCACCTTTCTTTCTCTCCCTACCCCCTTCTCCCCACCTTTCTCTCCCTACCCCCTTCTCCCCACCTTTCTCTCCCTACCCCCTTCTCCCCACCTTTTTCTCCCTACCCCCTTCTCCCCACCTTTCTCTCCCTACCCCCTTCTCCCCACCTTTCTTTCTCTCCCTACCCCCTTCTCCCCACCTTTCTCTCCCTACCCCCTTCTCCCCACCTTTCTCTCCACCTTTCTTTCTCTCCCTACCCCCTTCTCCCCACCTTTCTCTCCCTACCCCCTTCTCTCCACCTTTCTTTCTCTCCCTACCCCCTTCTCCCCACCTTTCTCTCCCTACCCCCTTCTCCCCATCTTTCTTTCTCTCCCTACTCCCTTCTCCCCACCTTTCTTTCTCTCCCTACCCCCTTCTCCCCACCTTTCTTTCTCTCCCTACCCCCTTCTCCCCACCTTTCTCTCCCTACCCTACCCCCTTCTCCCCACCTTTCTCTCCCTACCCCCTTCTCCCCACCTTTCTTTCTCTCCCTACCCCCTTCTCCCCACCTCTCTTTCTCTCCCTACCCCTCTCCCTGTATATCTCTCTTTATATCTGCCCGTTTGTTCGTACGTTCTACCGATCACTCGCTCTTTCTCTCTCTCGTTCAGCTTGTGGCGAAATGTACACAGTACATGATGTGGACAAAATTTAATAGGAACGTTAAACATTAGCATTCTACTGCATAGCCCTTTTAACGGCCTATGAGCTACGTGAATAACGAACTATCATGATCATTATTATTATCATTATTAATGTTAATAGCATCATCATTATCAGTAGTAGTAGTAGTAGTAGGATCATCATCGTCATTATTATTGTTGTTGATATTATTATTATTGTTATAATAATTACCATTATTAGTATGAATGATTACATAGCGCTGTCTCTCGGTCAGAGATCAAACCCCCAGCGCTTTACAAAGTGGGCGTCATTTGCGCCACAGACTGTGTGGGTATACTTGGCTGGAGCAAATGGAGAGATGTAGCGTGGCGCTTATCATTCGTTTCTTGCCATTCAGTCTGCCTCCAATCGCGCGCGCACATACAGAAGCATATTAGAGTCAATTTTTCTGCAGAATTTAGCCAGGGACAAACCTTCTGTTGTGTTGGGTTCTTTAACGCGCGTTTGGTACATGCATGCACACCAGACTTTGGTTTATCGTTTCATTCGAATGGCTATCTTTGCTTCTTGTTCTTACTCACTCTCTCTCTCTCTCTCTCTCTCTCTCTCTCTCTGTGAGACGTCGTTTGCGCAATTCAAGGGAAATAACCACATCAGATCGATTGAAAAAAGAAAGAATTATGCCCCTCAACAAGAATGCTGACTTTCGAGGTGATAAAAATAATTCCATCTCAGAGACCTTGTTTTTAAGATAAAATAGGAAGAGAAGGCGAAAACAGAGAAAAAAAAAGAATTTGCAGGAATGTAATATGGGTACTGTTGGGGATAAATTTCATTTTGTTGTAGTATGTCCCCAAAATTCTGTAATTCGAAATACACTGATACCACATAAATTACATATGGCACTGTTGGGTCCATGAAACTTATTCTGTGCTGGGAAGAAAAACACAACTTAATCTAAATAAATTCATAAAAAATTGGAAAGGGTGCGTAACTTTGGATACATCTAAAACATACACACACACACACACACACACACACACACACACACACACACGCATCTACACACACACACACACACACACACGCACAGACACACACACACACGCACACATACACACCACACTCACACACACACACACACACACACACACACACACACACACACACACACACACACACACACTCACTCACACACACACGTGAACAGACATAACTTACCTTCAAGTTTCAATAATCTCGTAACCCTAGCTGGGGCGTGCATAATGTAATATTCAGTGGGACATCAATTCACACACACACACACACACACACACACACACACACACACACACACACACACACACACACACACACGTGTTTGAACAGAAGCTGCATATTACATGTGGATAGGGATGATAACTAGATATTCAGGTAATCGGTTTAAATGTATAATATGCCGTGAGGATTCACATTCACTTGTCTTTTGGGAGGATATGTTTGAGAAACTTTAACTACACAACCCATGCATCCAGTTTGTATACTGAAATATGAGAATGGAATGTTTTATTTTTTACCACGTAATATGGTATCATCGAGGCCAGACATTGTATTTCCCACTGGACCCGCGCGTAGCCGAGTTGTTAATACATTAGACTTTCAATCTGAGGGTCCCGAGTTCGAATCTCGGTAACGGCGCCTGGTGGGTAAAGGGTGGAGATTTTTCCGATCTCCCAGGTCAACATATGTGCAGACCTGCTTGTGCCTGAACTCCCTTCGTGTGTGTATCACGCACAAGATGAGTTGCGTATGTGTGCGTGAGTGAAACCTGATGAAATGACACAGGAAACGAATGATGAGCGCCCAGTGGTAGTTCCGCGTTTCTAAAGCGCTTACTCCGACCGAGGATAGGCACTGTATAAGTACTTATATCATCATCATCATCATATAGTATTGTAAATGTAGTCGGCATGTCAACCCATGACAGTGTAACCAAGTTCCAGTCGTATAATAATCCTCCGATTTTTTTTGATTTTTTTTTAGGTGTTTTATTTTTTTATTTTTCTTTCCCTTTTTTTCAGTACAGTTATGGATCTGCACTCAACCCTCATTTCCCATCCCAGTATGTGATAATGTCTTAATTTTATTATATGCATGTTTATTATTGACTGTATCATCCATCGTCAAAAGGCGGCAAATTTTAGCAAAGTGAGAAAACAAAAATTACTCCAAGAACATTGGCGTGTTTATAAACGTATCCACAGGTTCTGAAAATCAGAAGAGCGTAAGTTTATTCATGCTACATGATTTTGTATTTTTTTGTATTTCTTTTTATCACAGCAGATTTCTCTGTGTGAAATTCGGGCTGTTCTCCCCAGGGAGAGCGCGTCGATACACTACAGCGCCACCCTTTTTTTTTTTTTTTTTTTTTCCTGCGTGCAGTTTTATTTGTTTTTCCTATCGAAGTGGATTTTTCCATAGAATTTTGCCAGGAACAACCCTTTTGTTGACGTGGGCTCTTTTACGTGCGCTAAGTGCATCCGAATGACTAGCGTCCAGACCACCACTCAAGAAAATATCGGCGGCTGAGCCGTGATTCGAACCAGCGCGCTGAGATTCTCTCGCTTTCTATGCGGACGCGTTACCTCTAGGCCATCACTCAACATTATTCTTCTTCTTCTGCTTATGTTGTACCTCTGTTCAGGTGAAGATGTGCTCCGACTTTATGTGGAAGTTCTACGCCTTGGACTGTCCACTCTGGAAGGGCGAGAAGACGACTCGCTTCCCCTACGTCGACCTTTTCCCCTACGTGGAAGACGAAGACTACCTCTGGCCGCTCATCATCTGGCTCAAGGACAAGATGCTCTGGCCCCGGAAGTAGGTCTTCCCCCACGCGACACGTGACCTTCGAGAACTTCCGGTTGCGCGTGCCGCGTGACCTGTTTGGTGACGTCAGCATGTGTGAGGCGCGGCTGTTTGAGCGGTGAGAGAGGCGGCTGACGACAGCAGAGAAGCGTGTTCGCGGGGAGTGCGGTGTGCTGGGGAGGGTGTATTCTTTGTACGGCTGGCAGGAGGGACTGGGCGCCGGCCCTGTGTAGCGGGCGTGGGGGAAGTGTTCGGTGGATGAGTCCGCTCGCCGGGACGCCTTCCTTGGAACCGAGGCCAGTGAAACTTGAGGCCCCGCTCTAGTCTTGTGGAGGATGTGTTTTAGGATTGATTTTCCCGTTGTTGTTGTTTTCCTCCTCTTGTTTTGTGCAAAACAAGCCACCCAGAGCGAAGTGTGTAGCAGGAGAGCCGAGTAACCAGTCATGTGTGTGTGTGTGTGCGGGGTCAACCCGCTATTGCCGCAACCCGCTATTGCCGCGGCCCGTTGTTGCCGCAACCCGCTATTGCCGCGGCCCGTTGTTGCCGCAACGATTTTGGATTTCACATTGAAATCTTGAACCTTGACCTTGACCTTGACCTTGCTACAGCAGTTTGAATAAGGTATGGTATTTTGTGTTCCAACAACACGTTAGTGCACTTTCTTTTGATTTTTTTTGGTAAAATTGTCTTCTTGAGAAAGCGTGGTACGTTACGAACGTTTTATTTCTTTTTTTAGTTTTATTTGTCCCCCACCCCCACCCCCTTGTTTTTGTCCCTCCCCCCCTTTTTTTGGCTTTTAATATGTGATGACACCTGAATGTGTGTTGAACATAATGTGACGAATCCAGATTAATTTTCTTGATTTATAAGACAACGATGCAAACAAGATTGTTGTTTTGTTTCACAATTAAAAATATCATTTCATGTCATAATTCCTCTAACTTTCACTTTCATTTGATCTATGCATTTCTCTATACTTTTCTTATGTTTTGTCTTTTGTTTGCTTTTACTCTTCTATTCTTGTTCAGCGAATAAATCCTTCCTGACGAATTATAACTTCCGCTAGGGGTCGTCCTTTCTCCTTGTGTAAGAGATTTTCTCGTCAATAAAAATTAATGTACATAATGAAATTAAAAAAAAAAACATTAAAAAAAGACCAACAAAAAGAAAAAAAGGGCTTCGGCAACAACTGGCCGCGGCAATAGCGGGTTGTAGCCGTGTGTGCGAGAGGTGGGCAGTGGTGTATATATATATATATATAGAGAGAGAGAGAGAGAGAGAGGGGGGGGCGGGGGGGGGGGGGTGGGGGGGGTCGGGAGGGGAGGTTGAAGGAACGCGAACTAGATTCATTCTGAACTTGACGTCACTATAGAAACACGTCGTCGTGGTGATGACGTGTCTCTATAATACGCCACTTTCATTCACAAGCAGTCAGGAAGGCAAACGCCGAAATATTTGCAGTCGGACAGTTGTTTTTTTGTTTTCCTTTTTTTATCATCTCTCTGTGTCTCTCTGTCTCTGTCTCTGTCTGTCTCTCTCTCTCTCTCTCTCTCTCTCTCTCCCCCTCCCCCCCCCCCCCTCTCTCTCTGTATACAATATACACAAGTATACAAATTCATTCAGTATACAAAATATCATATCGAAAGAGAGAGAGGGGAGAGAGAAACACACACACACACACAGACGCTTCAGACGCTTTTTATTGACACTGTAGCCCTAATGTCAAGGGGGGCAATTCCGAGTGTCAGCGTCAAATGTGTTGGATGAAAGAAAACAAACTCAACAATAATTACAGCAAATAATGTCAATAAATCAATTTAAAAAAAAACCCCAACAAATCACTTAATCGTACACTTGTGTGTGTGCCCAACACAAGTATGCACGCCATAATAATGAAACAACATACAATGAACTATAAATATACAATGTGACCATCAAGTGTATACAGCTGTAACAGGCTAATCATATAACTAGTGACGATTACGTGTTATAACCATCTACTTTCCTTTTCCTGACAGTAACAGCTTCTGCGATGTATCTGGCAAGCAAAATCATGATTTCATCATTTTCAGAGAATAACAGACGAAGCACGTCTTGCCTTTTCTTAGCAGCACTATGGAAAAGTCGTATCTTCGCTCAAATGTCTTCATAAGCTTTACAATGAAATTAAGAAAATTATCTTCAATTTCTCTCACATCCTCCATACACTATGTACACTTACAATGAGCTGAACTCTCAAGATCAAACCATATTTTGTAAGCTTTTAAATCTAAGGTTCTGTTTCTGAATCTTGCTAGCATATCTCTGTGCCATTTATTGGTAACTACAACTAAAAAAAATTCTCCGGTTGTAAAATAGTTTTAAAGGAATGGAACCAAGAATACTTCACATCATCTTCCATCTCAGAATGCCAGTTTTGTTTATAACAAGATGCTAAGTTATCTTTAAATTCTGACAGAAACCCTCTTTCACCCCCAACTCCCTGACTAACCATACAATAACAAATCCGTTTTCGGAAAGAACTTGTTTAACTTTACCCAAACAGCTACAATTACCAAACTAAAACTGTTGAAGTAACGTCTTGCATGACTGTCTGCATAATCTGTTTGTAGGGAGCTGAGTAAGTTTTAACCAGTACTTGATGCATTTAACAAAAGCTTGGCGTTGGGGGTTGGGGGCGGAGTCAAGTGCCTTTCTCACGGACACAACACCAGGTCAAAACAGGGTCTCGAACACTGATCACTGTGAACACTGGGTCACAGGTCACACTGATCACTGTGAACACTGGGTCACAAGTCACACTGATCACTGTGAACACTGGGTCACAAGTCACACTGATCACTGTGAACACTGGGTCACAAGTCACACTGATCACTGTGAACACTGGATCACAAGTCACACTGATCACTGTGAACACTGGGTACAAGTCACACTGATTACTGTGAACACTGGGTACAAGTCACACTGATTACTGTGAACACTGGGTACAGGTCACACTGATCACTGTGAACACTGGGTACAAGTCACACTGATTACTGTGAACACTGGGTCACACGTCCATCACTGATCACTGGTGAACACTGGGTACAAGTCACACTGATCACTGGTGAACACTGGGTCACAAGTCACACTGATCACTGTGAACATTGGATCACAAGTCACACTGATCACTGTGAACACTGGGTCACAAGTCACACTGCTCACTGTGAACACTGGGTCACAAGTCACACTGATCACTGTGAACACTGGGTACAAGTCACACTGATCACTGTGAACACTGGATCACAAGTCACACTGATCACTGTGAACACTGGATCACAAGTCACACTGATCACTGTGAACACTGGATCACAAGTCACACTGATCACTGTGAACACTGGATCACAAGTCACACTGATCACTGTGAACACTGGGTCACAAGTCACACTGATCACTGTGAACACTGGATCACAAGTCACACTGATCACTGTGAACACTGGATCACAAGTCACACTGATCACTGTGAACACTGGATCACAAGTCACACTGATCACTGTGAACACTGGATCACAAGTCACACTGATCACTGTGAACATTGGATCACAAGTCACACTGATCACTGGTGAACACTGGGTCACAAGTCACACTGATCACTGTGAACACTGGGTCACAAGTCACACTGATCACTGGTGAACACTGGGTCACAAGTCACACTGATCACTGGTCAACACTGGGTCACAAGTCACACTGATCACTGTGAACATTGGGTCACACGTCCATCACTGATCACTGGTGAACACTGGGTCACACGTCCATCACTGATCACTGTGAACACTGGGTCACACGTCCATCACTGATCACTGTGAACACTGGGTCACACGTCCATCACTGATCACTGGTGAACACTGGATCACAAGTCACACTGATCACTGGTGAACACTGGATCACAAGTCACACTGATCACTGGTGAACACTGGATCACAAGTCACACTGATCACTGTGAACACTGGGTCACACGTCCATCACTGATCACTGGTCAACACTGGATCACAAGTCACACTGATTACTGTGAACACTGGGTCACAAGTCACACTGATCACTGTGAACACTGGGTCACAAGTCACACTGACCACTGTGAACACTGGGTCACAAGTCACACTGATTACTGTGACAACTGGGTCACAAGTCACACTGATCACTGGTGAACACTGGGTCACAAGTCACACTGATCACTGTGAACACTGGATCACAAGTCACACTGATCACTGTGAACACTGGGTCACAAGTCCATCACTGATCACTGTGAACACTGGGTACAAGTCACACTGATCACTGTGAACACTGGGTCACAAGTCACACTGATCACTGTGAACATTGGATCACAAGTCACACTGATCACTGTGAACACTGGATCACAAGTCACACTGATCACTGGTGAACACTGGGTCACAAGTCACACTGATCACTGTGAACACTGGATCACAAGTCACACTGATCACTGTGAACACTGGATCACAAGTCCATCACTGATCACTGTGAACACTGGGTCACAAGTCACACTGATCACTGTGAACACTGGGTCACAAGTCACACTGATCACTGTGAACATTGGATCACAAGTCACACTGATCACTGTGAACACTGGATCACAAGTCACACTGATCACTGTGAACACTGGGTCACAAGTCACAATGATCACTGTGAACATTGGATCACAAGTCACACTGATCACTGTGAACACTGGATCACAAGTCACACTGATCACTGGTGAACACTGGATCACAAGTCACACTGATCACTGGTGAACACTGGATCACAAGTCACACTGATCACTGTGAACACTGGGTCACAAGTCCATCACTGATCACTGTGAACACTGGGTCACAAGTCCATCACTGATCACTGTGAACACTGGGTCACAAGTCCATCACTGATCACTGGTGAACACTGGGTCACAAGTCCATCACTGATCACTGGTGAACACTGGATCACAAGTCACACTGATCACTGTGAACACTGGGTCACAAGTCACACTGACCACTGTGAACACTGGATCACAAGTCCAACGTCTAACGGATTCTGATCCAAGAGCAAATTGCATACCCGTAAATTTCATAAATTCTCCATCCCGCTCAGATTAGAGTAAGTCTTGGTATGTAGGCATGTACCTTTTTATACGCAATTTGCCAGTCTACTTGCGGTCAACTCTGATGTCATAAGAATAAGTGGGTGTTTTTTTTAAATTGATGACATGAACACATATTTTTGTTAGCAAGTTGTCAAATGATCAGGTGTTTGCACCATTTCTTGGAGAGGAAAGGGCGATGATCTAAATACGAACAAATCATCTGTATTCCCCCTTCTCTCTCTGCTGTACAAGTTGATACAGGTGATCGTTATGCTCCAAGCAGATTTAGCTGAGAGTCGTACGTGTTGAATCTTGCAGAGAGTTTTTGTTGTTGAGACAATACAATGATATAATTATTGTGGTGTATATATACATCTCTCTTTCTCTCTCTCTCTCTCTCTCTCTCTCTCTCTCTCTCTCTCTCTCTCTCTCTCTCTCTCTCTATATATATATATATATATATATATATATATATAAAATTAGCCTCTGTGTGTGCTTGAGTGTGCTTGTGTGTGTGTGTGTGTGTGTGTGTGTGTGTGTGTGTGTGTGTGTGTGCGTGTGTGTGTGTGTGTGTGTGTATGTGTGTGTGTGTGTGTGTGTGTGTGTGTGAAACCAGTCTGACTTTGTTCCACGCAGAATGTGTTCACATCTGTTGTCTAAAAGTTACGAGAAAAGAAAATACAGTGACATTTTTGTCCTGTTACTTGCCAGTTGCTTTTTTTTCTTTCTCTCTCCCTCTGCTTTTTCAGGTTGTTATCTCTCTGTACCCCATGAAATTTCACAGAAAGCCGGGTTGTTTAAAAAAAAAAAAAGCGAGCGCACGAAATGATAATGTGATATCTCGTTGGGGGCAAAGGATGACAGTTTTGGTGAGACGTTCCAGTTCCAACTGATCAGTTTACAGTCCGTGACGGACACTATTTGGGGTTGGAGAGGTATCGTGTCAGTGAAGCGAGAAGGAATTGTTCCCGATGAAGCCTCACTGGAGTCCAAACAGTGAAAGAAAGACAAGCGGATGACTGAACAACCTTGGTGAAGCTGGAGATGACGGCTTTTGTTTGTTTGTTTGTTTGTTTGTTTGGGTCGTTTTTTTTTAACCATTATTCTGTTTTTTCGCGCTAAGGTTGTGTGTGTGTGTGTGTGTGTGCGCGCGCGCGTGTGTTGTGCGTGTGTATGTGTGTGTGCGCGCGCGTGTGTGTGTATGTGTGTGATTTTTTTTCCTTTTGTGGGAGGGTGGGGGGGGGAGGGAGAGGGAGGGAATAGTGGGCGGGGGGGGCCGGGGGGGGGGGGTTAGTGGGGGTAACTACCCTATCATCTGCCCCCCCCACCCCCCCTCCATCCCTCGCCCCTAATTTCATAGTTTCCCTACACACAGTCACAACAAGGTTCGTCTGCTACGGTATTAGCGCTGGCTGTCCACAGGAAACCATTGTGTGTGTGGTTATAATTATTTCCCCTCTCGTTGGGCTGCCGGGGGTCTTTCAGCACAAATAGCATCCCCGCCTTCTGGAAATTCTGAGCTAGAAATGTTCTCTTTTCTATTGCTGTCTTTTTTCCTGCCTCGCCTCCCCCCCCCCCCACCCGCCCCCCCACCCCTTCACTGGTGTCTCCCTTTTCTGCCCTTGAGCAAGCCCTGGCGCTTTTTTTTGGCTTTTTTTTTCTCCTTTCTGCAGTCTATGATAGAACTATCTTTGTTATTTTGCTGCTGGCGATTAGGTAGTGGAATTGTCAACACTGAAATGGACAATAGCTGTCCACTCGGCAGTGTGTATAGGCCAACACGGCCTTTTTATGTATTTTATGTTTGACTTTAAGAATGTTTTATTTTTCCCTTTTTTACGATTTTTTATTATTATTTTTTTTTTTTTTTTTTTTTTTTTTTTTTTTGTAATCTGAGGACGATGAATTAAGCGGAATTGCTTACGTATTCAACATGGCTTGATCTCATTTGCCCCAAGGGGATAAATGGTTAAGGTTATGTGTCATGATCTGTGTTTGGCAGGTTGATCTTTATAATTTTTCATATTTTTGTATGTGTGTATGTGACAGTTTTATGTTCAATGCTGCTGGACAATTGTGCAGTTGGGCAGTCCTGGTGTGGCGCTGGGCGGTCGGCAGAACGATGAGCAACAATAAAGATCATCAGTTTTTTTCATCTATAATTTTATATATATATATATATATATATATATATATATATATATATATATATATATATATATATACTATGGAGTGATGGCCCAGAGGTAACGCGTCTGCCTAGGAAGCGAGAGAATCTGAGCACGTTGGTTCGAATCATGGCTCAGCCGCCGATATTTTCTCCCCCTCTAATAGACCTTGAGTGGTGATCTGAACGCTAGTCATTCGGATGAGACGATAAACCGAGGTCCCGTGTGCAGTATGCACTAAGCGCACGTAAAAGAACCCACGTCAACAAAAGGGTTGTTCCTGGCCAAATTCTGTAGAAAAATCCACTTCGATAGGAAAAACAAACACAGCTGCACGCAGGGGAAAAAAGAAAAAAAAAGAAAAAAAAAGAGAAAAGGTGGCGCTGTAGTGTAGCGACGCGCTTTACCTGGGAAGAGCAGCCCGAATTTCACACAGAGAAATCTGCTGTAATAAAAAGAAATACAAATACAAATACAAATCTCTCTCTCTCTCTCTCTCTCTCTCTCTCTCTCTCTCTCTCTATATATATATATATATATATATATATATATATATATATATATATATTGTTGTTGTTGATGAGAATCGGTTTTCAAGTTGATTAAAATAGGTCAGTTTGGAAAACATTTATGTCATGGCTTGTACACTGACTTTCTGTGCACACATGTGTGAGAATCTCTATGCATTTGTGCGTGGGGTGAGAGAGAGAGAGAGAGAGTGTTTCGGTGAGTGTGGGTAGTGATGGTGTGTGCCTCTGTGTGTGTGTGTGTGTTTGTGTGTGTGTGTGTCTATATGTGTTATATGTGTGTGTACACGCGGGCACCAATATTGGTGTGTGTGTGTGTGTGTGTGTGTGGCTGTGTGTGTGTGTGTGTGTGTGTGTGTGTGTGTGTGTGCACATCATAGGTTGGGAAAGTCACGCGGCAATGACTGTCTCTCATGCCAACACAGCAGGTGTACGCATAAACTGGGTTAATTCGTGTTGCATAAATCATGCTAATTAGAAGAGAACAGTGAAAGTAGTCCTGGCAATCAGCCATGCTATAAAAACACTGAATAAATAAATAAGAAAGGGGGAGAAAAGGGGGGGGGGGAGGGGGATACGGGAGTGTGGGAAGGCTTGCTAACCAGGTCTTCAACTTGCTGGGGTTCCTAGTTTGAACAGAGGATTGACAGGAAAATGGTC
>NC_134897.1:65100-75100 GCF_041734735.1 Babylonia areolata
GATTCAGTACAACATTATCCATGGTATTGCAGGTTCTCTCAATCATTTTGGAAGAAACTATAGAAAGTTTAAGGAAAGATATGATAACTACCCAAATGTTAAGTTAAACATAGAATTAGCTCTCTTTGGAAATGACAATATTACAACAACAGATGAAATATTCCACCATAAAATTCTTTTTGCAAAATGTTTTGTTTATAAAAACAGAATAAACAAAATTAGACGATGAACACATATTTTTTTTGTAAGATTTAAGAAATAATCATAAAGTAGAAAGATATACATATTCAATGGAAATGTTAAACAGTCTTTACTAGAAAATGGTGTCCATATATAAAACTTCTTGAAAACAATAACTTATTACAAAACATGGTAAAATGCACAACAATAATGTAGACTCTGTGATAATTCTGTCATATTTGAAGTATGAATATGCGTGTACATATACAATTATGTAAATGTAAATATCATATCACTGAATGTATGTGTATTTATGCATGCATGAATCTGCATCAATAATGTATATCATGACAATTCAGTTAGTATATCATGTCTCTGTATATTACTAATGAGAGGGAATGTGTTGATAAACATGGTACTCTATATGTTTTAAATGGAAACCATCACATGGTTTGTGTTCTGTCTCCACTGTGTTGCTTGAGATGCATTAATTAAACAAAGTATCATGAATTATGTGCCACTTCTAAGTGTAATGCCTATCATTTGTTATAACATTCCACTTCATCTTCATCCGTAGTGTCCTCAATCATCACGTTGATTATTATTCTGACACTTGTCCTTCTTCTTCTTCTTCTGCGTTCACTCGTATGCACATGAGTGGACTTTTACGTATATGACCATTTTTACCCCGCCATGTAGGCAGCCATACTCCGTTTTCAGGGGTGTGCATGCTGGGTATGTTCTTGTTTCCATAACCCACCGAACGCTGACATGGTTTACAGGATCTTTAACGTGCGTATTTGATCTTCTGCTTGCATATACACACGAAGGGGGTTCAGGCACTAGCAGGTCTGCACATAAATATGTTGACCTGGGAGATCGTAAAAATCTCCACCCTTTATCCACCAGGCGCCGTCACCGTGATTCGAACCTGGGACCCTCAGATTGACAGTCCAACGCTTTAACCACTCGGCTATTGCGCCCGTCATTCTGACACTTGTAAAGGAGGGCGTGGGGGCAGGGGGGCAGGGGGGTTGGGGGGGGTGCACTGTTATGAACATCTGATGAATGTTTTCACCTTGACCTTGAGTGAAAGTTAAAAAACACAAAAAGATCACCTGTTTTCTTGTGGAATCCTTTGTAGACTTCTCCATAGGTGCCCTCACCAATGACAGGACCCAGCTCCCACACATCAGTGGGGTCTGGCAGTTTTTCAAAGTCTACAACTTTGCTGAAGCTGTTGTACATGCTCAGCATGTTGACACTTGTTCACATGCCCCTAGCACATCACACCTGCAATAACATACAAAAAAAAAAAAAGAAAAAAGAAAAAAAAAAGATTTTTAAAAAAAGAAGTAGTAGTAGTAGTATTGATGATGATGATGATGATGATTATTATAATAATAATAATAATAATAATAACATTCTGTGCAATTATAGAAATTAATGTCTTGAATTTCAATAATAATAATAATATGCAGGTTTATATAGCGCAGTACCCCCAGTTCAGATGGGGCTCACTGCGCATTACAATAACAATTTACACTTCTTCTTTTTTTCTTTTTTTTTCTACGAACACAAAAGAGATTCATTTTCAGATAGTGTGAAGCTGTTTTGTTGTTCAATTGACAGAAGTATGGATTCATGATTTCGTATATTTTTTTTGATTGAGTTCTGAACCACAGAAAGAGAACAACACACACATAAACAGCATTTGCTTTGCAGCTGTTTGCCTCTTGTTTGAGCCCCATATATTGTTATATTGTTGTCTTTTTTTGTCTTTTTTCTTTTCTTTTTTGTGACTTCAAGATTTTGCGCCTTATAAATATTATCATTAATAATAATAATAATAATGTTATTTATATAGCGCTGAATCTTGTGCAGAGACAAATCAAAGCGCTTTCGCACCAGTCATTCACACGCATGCATAACTCTAAAACTGTAGAAACTAAAAACAAGGAAAAGGCAGGCAAGGGAGGCTATTTTGGGAAGAGGTGGGTTCTGAGAAGAAGAAAAAAAAAACACCTCACATATCATTCAGTTTTACTGATAAAAAAAAAAATTTTTTAAACAAAAAAACATGAGGCATGAAAAGGGAAAGAAGAGCAACATAATGATGTTACCATACTGTCAATAGTTGAATTCTTTTTGACAAAATGATATTAAGCATGTACAAGGATTCACATCTTGGTTGTTGTTTTGTTGTTGTTGTTTTTGTGTGTGTGTGTGTGTGGCAGATCGATGTAATGAGTCCAACTTTATGGACTGAAGACTGTCCTTTTAGTTCTACAGACAAGGGAAGGAAAACAGAAAGAGAAGAGAGAGAAAGGAAGGAAGCACAGTAGAAGAAAGAAGTAAAGAAAAAAAAGAAAGGCTAAAGAGAGAGAGAGAGACAAGACAAATTCTTTATTTTCAAGGATAATAGACAAGCACTGGCGCACTTTTTTTTCATCCAATCCCCACCCTGAAACAGGGTCCTACACTGCACAATACTACATTATATATGTCACTGCATGCACTACACAATGCTATTTAAAGTCATAGCATGCGAATACAATACTACATACACACACACACACACACAGGCACAAGCATGGTATTAATAAACGACATAGGGGAAAAAAACCACACAGAACACACACATACACACACACTCTCTCTCTCTCTCACACACACACACACACACACACACTTACACACACATAAGCACACATTGTGTATATTAACAAATACTAATGTGAATATAAAACCGTAAGTTTAATAAAGATGAGAGAGAAGAAGGGAAAAAAGAATGAACAATCAGAGTCTTACTAACAAGATCACTTCCACATTTCCATCACCACATTACATGCCAATCAAAGCTTGATCACAAATAAAAGAGATCATGTAAATTCATACTTGCGCTATCAATAACATGACTGAAGAGCCAAAGATGCAAAGTTGACAGTGTGCTAAAAAGTAAGCAGGAAATCCAATTTATAATCATATCTCAGTGACATGCAACGAGTTTTCACATACTAACAGAGCGTAATTTTTTTTTTTTTTTTTTTTTTTTATATAAAGGGATCATGGAGACCACCCAAAGAATACATACAAGCACACACACATGCATGCACACTCACACATATGCACACACACAAATGCGCGCACGCGAGCACACACACACACATACACACACAAACACACGCACACACACAATAACACACACGCACACACATACACACACACATACACTCGCACACACGCAAACATACACACGCACACACGCAATCATACACACGCACACATGCAATCACATACACACGCACACACGCAATCACACAAACACACACACACACACACACTCACTCACACACACGCAATATTACACACACACAAACACACACACACACACATGGAGATGAAAAAATTCTGGCAGAGGTGACAGTCACAGTGTATGGTCAGAGCATAAATATTTGAAACCTTGTCACACTTCCATCCATCAGGCACTGGGGTGTCCGCTGTGAAAGTTTTATCAGCAAAACGCAACAGCTTTAAGAGAGACTGAGGGTGTGAGTGTATGTATGTGTGTGTATGTGTGCGCGCGCGCGCGCGTGTGTGTGTGTGAAAAAGAGAGACAAAAAATGAGAGAGACAAAGAGAGAGAGAGGAGTGCATGCGCGCGTCCGTGTGTGTGTGCGTGTGTGTGTGTGTGTGTGTGCGCGCGCATGTGACAGAGAGAGGAGGAGAGAAAGAGAGAGAGATTGTATGTGTGTGTGTGTGTGTGTGTGTGTGTGGTGTGTGTGTGTGTGTGCGAGCGTGTGTGTGCACACGCGTGTGTATGTTTGTGCGTATGTGCATGTGTGTGTGTGTGTGTGTGTGCGCGCGCGCGCGTGTGTGTGTGTAAGTGGTCAGTGTGCATCAAGCACGTGCAGCATGTGCTTCCTTATGAATGGATGAAGCAGGCAAACCAGACAACAGAGAGTTACAGTAGTCAAGGCGAGAGAGAATGAGAGAAACGACAAATCTAGATGTTGCGTCAGTGGACAGATATTTCCGGACGGCACTGATGCCCCGCAATTGACAGTAGCATGGCTTACATGTCTGACTGATAAATTTTTGCATCAACAGTGTATTGTCATGGACAACACCGAGGTTCCTGACTGACGTGGAAAGAGGGATGGATGTACTGCCAAGTTTGATTGTGTCAATTGTGATGGAAGACAGAGTTTTTGTTTAGTTCCTATGATCATTGCTTCAGTTTTGTCCGCATTCAATTGTAACTTATTTAGAGTTATCCAGTTTTGAATGTCCAGAAAGCAGTTGGATGTTTCTTGCAAGAGCGACAACAATTTTTCAGGGGTATCACTCTTCTGGAGTTGAGTGTCATCAGCATAAGAATGATGACTGACATTATGGTGGTTGATAAATTTCAGCGAGAGGAGCAGAGTACAGTGTGAAGAGCACTGGGCCTAAAACAGATCCATGTGGGACTCCATGATCAGTTTTAACGGGTTCAGACTGGAAATTGTCAACAATGACAGACTGGAATCGATCAGTGAGATAATATTTGAACCAGTTTAGAACAGTGCCATTGATACCAAATGTAAAATGAAGACGGGAAAGAAGGACTGAATGGTCTATCGTGTCAAAGGCGGCTGACAAATCGAGAAGAGTGAGAAGGGAGATTTGTCGGACGCTAGCAGTAGGTTATTCAGGATGTGGAGGAGAGTGGTTTCGGTGCCGTGGTCAACACGATAGGCAGACTGAAATCGGTGGATGAGATTGTTGAAACAAAGGTGATTGTTGAGCTGCTTCAGGACAGCTTTTTCAAGGAGTTTGGACAGGAATGGAAGATTAGAAACTGGTCGATAGTTTTTCAAAATGTTTGCGTCAAGGTTGGATTTCTTCAGAAGTGGCCGGACGATTGCAGTTTTGAAAGTGGATGGAAACGTTCCAGTGAGAAGGGATGAGTTGACAATATTGGTGATTGTGGGGAGAAGCTGTGAGACACACTGGGAAAAGACAGAGGCTGGTATAGGATCGAGCTCACAGGATTTTATTGTCATTTCTTTCAGGATTTCATGGACTTCTTTTCAGTTAATGGGTTAAAGGAATGGAGAGGAGTGCCGTTGAATTGAGGATCAGGATGAGCAGTTTGGAAAGGCATCTGGTCTAAGATGGTACGAATATTCTGGACTTTGTCAAAAAAGAAAGAGGAGAAGACATTGAGGAGTTCAGATAAAGTGTAGGCAGAAGGAAGAGGAGTCTTTTTTGCAGTACCGAGAAGATTTGACATGACAGAGTAAAGAGATTTGGTGGATGTGGCATCGAGAACTTGAGAAGAAAGGAAGTTTGTCTTCGATGATGACATCGTATGTTTGACTTTATTTACTTGTTTTCGGAAGATTTGATTTTGGACTTTCAGTTTTGTTGATCGCCATCACCGTTCCAACTGGCGACGTTTGCGTTTTGCAAGTCGAATGTCTTTTGTGTACCATGGGGCGGAAGGTCTATCAGGGAGCATGCTGGTAGTGGGGGGTGCATGTTCATCCAGCAGTTGAGAGAGGACAGTGTTGTAATGTGCAGAGACATCGGTGCGGGAAGAAATTTTGGAAAGGCGTTCAGCAGCTTGAGAAGAAAAAGTGTTAATGTTGATGGATTTCAGGTTGCGACGAGTAACGGATTTTTTGGTTCTGGTAGGTTTTGAAATATTAAGCAAGAATATGACAGCAGAATGGTCGGAAGAGAGTTCGTCAGTTAGTCACTGACGCAATCATGGCATCAGAGTCACGTGTGATGAGCCAGTCCAACGTATGGCCAGATCTGTGTGTTGGTTCTGTAACGATCTGAGAGAGAATGATTGGACAAAGACAGACATAGGCGTTTGACATCAGTGGAAGTTTGGTTGTCGAAATGAAAATTGAAGTCTCCGAGGATGATAAGTTTGCCAGAACGAAGATTGTAGTAATCAAGTAATGTTCGAAACTCATCGTGAAATAGAGAAGACGTTAGGTTGTTTTTACGACTAGGAGGAGGACGATAGAGACAACAGAAGATGACTGAGTGACCGGGAACACTGAGAGTGACTTCGAGCATTTCAAAAGTGTCATGTGGAATGGCATGGTAATGGGAGAAGGAAAGGGAAGACTCCAAGATATTTCTATAGACGATGGCGATGCCACCTCCACGAGACAGGAAGTGACTTGGTTTTGTATCCAGGAGGGGTCAGCTGTTTAAGTTTGGGTTCATGGCCTTGTAATTTCAACCAGGTTTCGGTGAGAAATACGATATCAAAGTTATTTTCAAAAATACAGTCAGAAATATAGTCAGTCTTTTGATCAGGGCAGACAGATTGAGCATTGAACAGACAGGCATGAAAGAGATCAGAGGCAGGCTGAGAGGAATTTAATGGTGAAGCAGGTGAGTCAGACAGACAGGCAACGGAAGGAGACGATGGTGACTGAGCAGTGGAGGACAGTGGGAAGGCAGAGAAAGGTCCGGGAGTTGAGACAGGTGTGGAAGGGGTAGAAAGCAGACCAGAGCGAATCACGGGAGATACACCACATTTTGGACAGACAGAGACTGCGGGAGAGACAGACAAAGACGGCCGGAGAGAAGCGGAGACAGACAGAGATGAAAGGAGACAGACAGACCGGCAGAAAGAGACAAAGAGAGATGGAGGATGATCGAGACTGCAGCCAGCTTGACTGGGGACAGGTGAAAACAGTGAACCTCAAGCTAATTGCTGTGTCCGTGCGGTCATTGACATATGTTCCCTCTATCTCTGCTGAATAAGGTATGAGAGATCGATCGCCACTTAAATGAACATACACAGACGCGCGCGCGCGCCACGACCACCAAAACCACGACCACTGACCACCGTGCACCTTGCACACGTACACACACGCGCGCGCGCGCGCACGCACACACACACATACACACACACGCACGCATACACACACACTCACACGACAGCCTGACAGACCGGGTCTTTTTGTCCGGCTAATTGTGTTGTACAGAGGGACTCGAGTAAGAGTGGAAACGTCTCTACCATCTGTCAGTCCAGAACAAACATTGCACAATCAACACTACAGCTTGCCAGATGGAGGGAGGTTGGGAGGGGTGGGGGTGCGGGGGGGAAGGAGGGGGAGTAAGGAGGTGGGGGGTGAGTGAAGGGGGGCACACCTGACATCACGTGCTGGTCACGACAACATAATTATATTCGGCTACGTCCCACTTAGGGACTCGCGCCTAGAAACCACAGAACTGCCGATAGTGGAGCCGGAGAGATTTGCCTGCCACTTCTTTCTCGCTCGCAATCTTTAACCTCCCTTCCACCGTGCCCCCCGGCTTAATTCTGCACCCCCTGGACACTTTGAACTTCTCTACGTTCCTTCTGCCGTGACGTTTCGATACCGCCTTTTCCATTTCCCTTATATCCAAGACGAAGAAGAAGACGAAGAAGTTCAGTTCAGTTCAGTTCAGTTACTCAAGGGGGCGTCACTGCGTTCATCGGACAAATCCATATACGCTACACCACATCTACTAAGCAGATGCCTTAATTACCAGCAGCGTAACCTAACGCGCTTAGAAAATAATAGTAAGGAGAACAATGTACATTTGTTTAACGCCCTTTCTCACTAAGAGCTCAGAGCACTTTGTATGAAAGCTGAAAAGTTACAAATTACATGAACCATTCATTACCATGAATTCATGAAGAAGAAGAAGAGCAACAACAACAACAACGATAACAACAACAGGAATGTTCATTAAGATGGTTCAGCGCCCTTTCTCTCTGAGAGCTCATAAAATAAAATAAAAAAGTTACAAATTGCACGAACCATACAAGACCACACTTCCTCCTCCCCCCGAGTGTGTTGTGTGGATAGATAGATAGATAGATTGATAGATATACGTTATGTCAATCCGAATCCAGGTAAACACGTTCGCCATCGACCCCTCTACCACCACACACACTCTCTCACCCCCCTCTCTCTGTTGTTTGTATTCACCTTTATTCCATTAGAGATTCAACCAAACTGAAAAACATCCTTATGTCTTAACTCACTCAGTACGGCCAGTCCTCTCTTCTCCTCTACACAGACCCCTCGGATGTCCAGTGGGTGTCTGAATGACCCAACCTTTAGCTTCCGTCGTCAGAACTGTGGTATTCTTTGTCAACATTCACCTCTTCAGTATAAGAGCGTTCCGCTTGCAATATTTTGATAATGGTAATTGGGATGAAACGCTGTTAACGTCGTCTCTTTCCCCGTTCGTATGGAGAGAGTTAAAGGCAGTCATGCGCAGAGAGACTGAGGTGGGTGGGGTGGGGGCGGAATTGGGTGGCAAAGTGATCGGCATAGACAAAAAAAAAAAAAAATCTCAGAATATTCAAGAACAAAACTACTCTGCTCTTTCTATCCCTTTCTCGACGTGCGCAATGGCCGAGCGGTTAAAGCGTTGGACGTTCAATCTGAGGGTCCCGGGTTCGAATCTCGGTAACGGCGCCTTACGGATAACGGGTGGAGATTTTTCCGATCTCCCAGGTCAACATAATGTACAGACACGCTCGTGCCTGAACCCTCTTCGTGTGTATGCGCAAGCAGAAGATCAAATACGCACGTTAAAGATCCTGTAATCCATGTCGGTGTTCGGTGGGTTATGGAAACAAGAACATACCCAGCATGCACACCCCCGAAAACGGAGAATGGCTGCCTTCATGGCGGGGGTAAAAACGGTCATACATGTAAAAGCCCACTCGTACACATACAAGTGAACGTGGGAGTTGCAGCCCACAAAAGAAGAAGAAGAAGAAGAAAGAATTCCTTTCTCAATACGAAAGATACGACGATAAGCGAAATATACGACGATGAAGTCAAAGAGGACTGCTGAGTCCGTAAAAAAATACAAATCAGTTGAGAAAGTCTACAGATTCATAAAATTAAAAAAAAGATAAATAAAAAAAGTAGGTTGTAAAATAAGACTCGCTTTTGATCATTACGTTTTCATCATCAAAAGTGAGTCTTATTTTACAACGTAGTTGTTTGTAGACTTTTTTTTTTCATTTGTAAGTTCGACACGTAAGGTGCGTTACTGTTCTTAATAATGATAATCATTAATGATAAGAAATTCTGGAATAAGGATGGGATAAAGTGTGTGTGTGTGTGTGTGTGTGTGTGTGTGTGTGTGTCTGTGTCTGTGTCTGTGTGTTGGGGGGGGGGGGGGGGGGTCCGTCTCAGTGTTAAAAACGGAATGGTATCCAAATCCAAACGGCTCAATGAAGGAAAATCCGGGGTTCAAATTTTATCGACTGCACCACCACTGGGGATAAATTTCGTGGGTACAATGGAAGACGGTGCACCGGTTACTGCAAACAATATTTGCCCGTATCTAGGACCTACTAATGTGTCACACATTCTGAAAGTTCGGACTGTTTGCACATAGCACCCCGCCCAAATGATCACAGTCTGGCGGTAAAGAAAACGACTTTATTGCATTTCTTGAAAGTTTTCGTATAAATATACAAGGACGAAGAAGAAAGAAAAAGAAAGAAATTGTCATCGAGGTATACGACATGAAAGATGATGATGAAAGATTAGTCTTTATTTCTATCTTATTTATTTATTTATTCATTTATTTACCCATTTATCTATTCATTCATTTATTCGTTTATCTATCTATCTATTCATTGTTTGTTTGTTTGTCTGTTTGCTTATTTTGTTTGTCTGTCTGTCTTTTATTTGTTGTTTTTGTTGTTGTTGCTGTTGATGATCTGGTGATGGTGATAGAGTTTTTTAGCCAGGGTGTGGCTTTTATTTGTTTTGGTTGTTTGTTTCTTT
>NC_134897.1:80100-95100 GCF_041734735.1 Babylonia areolata
CATTAAAAAAATTTAACCAAAACCTGTGTATGTTGGAGTAATATGACCCTCAAGCATAAAAAAAAAAAAAATATAGTTAAAACAAGTTATATGTGTATTGAGAGCCAAATCACAAGATAAAAAAAAAAAAAAATGGTTGGATATGTGTATGGGACGAGCGAAACGGTCATGGGGGTTCTATATACAACCGACCCCAGCCCAAAACCGCGCAATACCGCCCTCAAGCATCATAAAAAAAATCTAGTTAAAACCAGTTATAACCAGTTACGTGTATGGAGAGCGAAACGGTCGCCCCGTTCCCCGTGTGTGCTAGCGACCGCACGGCGTGTGTAGTGGGAGTGGTCCCGCGCACAGCCTGCTTCCCGCGCGCGCGAAGATTGTGATCACCCTATTAGAGAAAAGATTATATTGTATATATAGAAAAAATAATGCCTTTTCCGCGTAACATTTGTGAGTAACCCCAAGTTAAAACAAATAGAGTATGCGGTCGAGCTTGCATGGGGCTCTATTGTAAAGATCATATTAAATGTCATAGAAAAGGAATGTCACTTCCAGTACTTTGTATAAAATGCAACCTTTATGTACGTACGAAGTATGTTATTTGTTGTAAATGTAAGCATAAAAAAGAGAAGCCTCCTCCCATGGAGAAAAAGATTGATCCTATACCCGATTGTGGAGAACATTCAAGCGACTCTGAGGGTTATATTTCTGATGATGATGATGACGATGATGAAATTGACCCTTTTGAAACTTATTCAAGAGGGTATATTCCACCCTTTGGTGGAGTAATCATTGGATTCAGAGATTGATCAACTTGTAAAAAAAAATCCTATTAGAGAAAAAAATATAATAGTATATATAGAGAGAAAAATGGTGCAACGATATTCTGAAAAGTATTACCGTGATCTCGCTTCAAGAAAAGAGATTCCTAATCATGAATCTATGAATAAAACTGAGTTGATTAAAGCACTGGGGTTTGATGCTTTGGAGGGGGAGACCAATGCTACGCTTAAAGATATTGCACGAAAGCTCAAAATTCGTGGTTTTAGTAGAATGAAAAAAGATGAACTTATTAAAAATATACGTCAACTACAACATAAAGCTGAATCCACGGAGGAGTTTGGTAGTATTATTAAAAATTATAAACTTGCGGCTCTTCCAAATGAAATAGATCCGCTTTCGTTTATGATGAGTAAAGTGGACACTATTAACCAAAGAGCTATTCCACTGACCAAACAAAATATTGTTTTAACGGTGGAGTTTGGTCAAATTAAAAATAATGATACTACTGTAGCTGTATTTCGATCGGAATATCAAAGTATTATTGATGTTGTTGATGATCAAGATATTGAAAAACAAATAAAACAGATTTTGTTAAAAATAGAAAATTTTACAAATGAAGGTTCAGGATGGTTCATTAAAAGAATCTTTAGTTTATGGGTGAATAGAGTTTCTATTACATCTCCAGGATCCTTTATTGAATCACCACAGTGGTTAAAAAATAAAAGAGCTGTGATTAATATTAAAAATAAAGATGATCAATGTATAAGACATTGTTTACGTGCACACAAGTTTCCAGCAAAAGCGAATTCTAATTTAACTTATTCCTATCCTTCTGATGATGGGTTTAATTTTGAAAATATTGACTTTCCTACACCAATAAAGCAAATTACAAGGATCGAGACTCAAAATAATATTGCTATTAATGTATACTATTTAAAAAATAAAACGATTGAACGCGCAAGAATATCAAAACAACCCACCAACATGGAGCGTATTAAACTTCTTATTATAGAAAATGAAAATGGTGGACAACATTATACTTATATTAAGAATTTTAACAGACTACTGAGTAATACAAACAAACACAAAGCAGCCATGTACTTTTGTGAGTATTGCTTGACAGGTACAACATCATCAGAACTTTTAGAAGAACATATTAAGTGATGCGCGCAGATCAACCACAAGAACTATTCTCGCGTTGAGATGCCATCGGAGAAGACAAAAATGATCAAATTTACCAATTTTCAAAAACAAATGCAAGTTAGTGATGTGATATATGCTGATTTTGAGGCGATTTGTAAAGAAATAAAAGACGATTCCCATTCGAATAATACCATCAAAGAAAGCGAACACATCATCTCGTCATACGGGTTTGTGCATGTTAGGTCTGATGGAAGGGCGTACAAACCGCAACTATTTCGTGGTGAGAATGCGGTCAGTCATTTTCTCGAAAAACTTCAAAGAATATATTATCATACTGTCAAGGAATTGAAAAAACCAGTTCCAATAAAGATGACCAAAAAAGATAACGAATCGTTTGAAAACGAACGAGTTTGTTGGATATGTAGAGGGGAACTACCCGCAAATGATAAAGTAAGAGATCATGACCATATCACAGGGAACTATAGAGGTGCCGCGCATGCATCGTGTAATCTTAAATTGAGAATAAAACCCGACGAATTTGTGTTGTCGATATTATTTCACAACCTCAAAGGTTACGACTCTCACGCGATCATTTCGGAGCTCGCGAACAAAGGTGGTGGTAGAATTACGTGTATCGCGAATAATAAAGAGAAGTACATCACATTCAGTTGGGGAAGGTTGAAGTTTTTAGATAGTTTCGCATTCTTGAGTTCGAGTCTCGACCAGCTTGCGAAGAACCTTCCGGATGATAAGAAGTTTTTAACGCGCAAACATTTCACAGATGAGGAGGAGTTCAAGCTCGTTACGAGAAAAGGAGTCTTTCCGTACGAATATATTACCGATTGGAGTAAATACGAAGATACAAAACTACCAAAGAAAAGTCATTTCTTTAGTAAACTTAACAACACGGATATATCAGAAAGTGACCACAAGCATGCCAAGAATGTGTGGAAGAAGTTTAAATGTAAGAATCTAGGTGATTATAACGATCTGTACTTAGTCACTGATGTGCTGTTACTTGCCGATGTGTTCCAGAATTTTAGAAATACGTGTTTGCGAACTCATAATCTCGATCCTGTTCATTATTACACGCTTCCCGGAATGTCTTGGGATGCTTTACTCAAGAGTACGGGAATAGAACTCGAACTGTTGACGGATATCGAACAATATAACATGATAGAGGCGGGAATACGCGGTGGAATCAGTATGACTGTAAGAAGATACGCGGAGGCTAATAACAAGTATATGAAAGATTACAGACCTGAAAAAACGGATTCGTATATCATGTATCTCGACGCGAACAACTTGTATGGTTGGGCGATGTTACAAGCTTTACCCACGGGTGGATTTATCTGGGATAACGATGCTAATCTCGAAAAGATTCTAAATCACCCCGACGATGATGAGACGGGATATATTGTGGAGTGTGATATCGAGTACCCTGAGGAATTACACGACGAACATAACGATTATCCCCTAGCTCCTGAGAAAATAGAAATAAAACTCGAAAACCTCTCACCCTATCAACGACGCCTTCGTGAAAAACTCGAGATGCGCGGAAAGGAAACGAGAAAATTAGTTCCGAATCTATGGAATAAGGTTGGTTATGTCGTTCACTATAGAAATCTCAAACTATACACGCAACTTGGCATGAAAGTAACTAAAATCACAAAAGTGTTAAAGTTTAATCAAAGTCCCTGGATGGCGCCCTATATATTGATGAACACCAAACTGAGACAAGCCGCTACTAACGATGCCGATAAAGATCTGTATAAATTAATGAACAACTCGGTATTTGGTAAAACTATGGAAAATATCAGAATGAGAACGAATATCAAATTATTCAAGTTAGATGAAGAGGACAAGGCACGCAAACTAATAAACAAACCGGCTTATGTCGATCATATGATCATCAACGAGAAACTTCTAGCGATTCACTACAAAAAAAATAAGCTTGTGCTCAATAAACCTATCTATATCGGGATGGCCATTCTCGACCTATCCAAGTATCTCATGTATGATTTGTATTACAACCACTACAAGAAAAAATATGGATGCAGGTTGTTATATACTGATACCGATTCATTCATTCTCCACGTAGAATGCGAGGATTTTATCGCTGGTATGGATGATAATGTACATGACCGCAGTAATTTTCCAAAAGATCATCCATTGTATGATAAATCGATAGAGAAAGTGCCAGGATACATGAAAAGTGAGCTCGGATGTAAACCGATCCGACAATTCTGCGGCTTGCGCTCAAAGATGTATTCGGTTGTAGCGGATGATGGATCAGTTATCAAGAAAGCCAAGGGCATAAAAAAAATGTGTGGTGAAGGATGAAATTGAACCCGATATGTATAAGGAGTGTATTGATCGATCTGTTCAATTTACTAATAGTATGAGAACGTTCAGATCGTATAAGCACAAGATGTACACGATCAAGCAAATGAAGACATCACTCTCACCGTACGATTCCAAACGCTATTGGCTAGATGATGGTATTACATCTTACGCCTACGGGCACTATGGTATTTCTGTATCGTGAGGAACAACCATAAGCTCTTCGTGTACAAACCCTCTGGATGGGCCATTTTGTAAATAATAAAGAATAGGATCGCCGGGCATCATACACTTAATATTATAAACTTTAAGAGACCAAACGGGATCCGTTGCTCGTTTGCGAGCTCCACCCTCGAGCTCACCGGGCTCATACAAGTACCGAACTTGCGCATCAGGCGGTAACTCTCCTTTATCATCTTTAGTCGGTGCAGAGGATTCAGCTTCTACCGATTTGGCCTTTATTGCGACCGACGGTTTCTTACCTATAAGTCTCGTCACCTCATTATTCAATGCAGCCACAACAGCCGGTAATCTAGTGACCCATTCTGTCGATCGATTCGGCGATTTCATTTCAGCCACATATTGATGACTAAACAATCGTTCTGCCAGCGTACGATTAAATCTTTCTACAATAGCCTGGCTTCTGTGTGTCTTTCCATGCCTTACTTTTTTTAAAATTTTGTTCACAGCACCCATAAACTCTCGGCCAGGATCTACCTGAAGAAGTTTGGGCAACTTCAAAGGGCTACGGTCATAAATACGTAAAAAAGCGGCCGCCACTTCGACGCTGTCTTTTGTTGTTAGGGGTTCGGCTTCTTTATATCGACTTGCAACATCAACGACAGTCAGCGCATACTTATACGTCTTACGCCTGATTCTGTCATAGGGTAAAAATAAAAGGTCAGCCTGATGAACCTCATTTGGGATAGTAATATCAAATTTTGCTCTCGGAATATACTTTGGAGGGGGTAGATAAATTTGCCATATAGCTTGTTTTTGTAACCATTTTCTAGCCTCATCCTCAGACACCTTGGCTGCTTTCGCGAGTTTTTTAATCGCCGAATAACCCTTCCAATAACCGCTTGGGCTGTAATAGATCTTTTCCATTTTATTTAAGAAAGTAAATGTTTAATATTTTGAAATCGCAACGCCAAAAATGACCATGGTCATGATAATAAATACGTATTCTCGATCTTTTTGTCCCTCTGAGGGTGTATAAAAATCTGAAAGTTGGGGTTTTTGAGAAAGAGGGGGTAGTGGCTCCCCCATCACTTTATAATATTCTTGCATAGCCATATCCACATCCTTAAACGTGTTCACAGCATGTTGTTGTTGTCTTAGTTTTTCATTGATATAATCTAAACGTTGAATCCTCTCTTTCTGCCATTCTGCGGTCGCTGCCTGAAGTTGTTCTTGCGCTTTGTTGTGTCGTTTCTGTTCTTCTAACGCGTCTGAAGACCCCAGTTTACTAAATAAAAAATTACTTCCGGTAAATGCTAAAGCGTTTACTACTGCCCCACCAACGAGTAACGCTACTGATGCCATACTATAATGATGATATTATTATTACTTCAAAATATCATGTGGGAGAATACCTTGTTTTTCCAACATATCCTTCGTAGCCATAGCGAGGGCTATATCCAAAGTGACCATCCCGATATCTTCGAGGTTGAAAGCCAGTCTAGGTGTCGGGGCTTTCGTAAATATTAATTTTGTCAATCTCGAGTAACCAGCGGCCAATGCGCTGACCACAACCGCGTGGTATACAGTGTTTGCAATTTCTTTACCGTTTATATTTGGCGTTGCCATTGTTGTTTATAAATAGTGTACAAATTAATGTTCAATACATGATAAATGGGTTGGGTTTTGTTACCACAGGTGGTGGTGGTGGTTTTTTCGACCGATTAAAATATATGTAAACACCACAACCTATTATCATCGCAGCAGCAATGTACAAGGGATTGATAAAAACGTGATCTGGTCTCCTCGATGATGATGGTTCTTGTTGTTGTTCATCTTTCGCTTTTCGAAGTTTTTCGAGAAGTTCTTCATGTTTTGCTTTTCTAGCAGCAGCACCTTTTCGACCCGCTTCAACTTTCTTCTGATTCTTCGGTTTCGTTACTTCCTCCATTATATTTATTAAATTGACAATGTTTAACAGTAGTTACAGCTGTGGTGAGCGGAGCTAAGAACATGCCAAATCTGTGATATAGTTCGCAAGTAAAACTGTTAAGCGCATGTCCCAGGAATGGATCTTGCTCGAGATCACTATTTAATTTTGTTTGGTCATCAATTGGGAGATACATACAAACTGCTCTGGTATACAGTTGTATAATTGTATTACCGAGTGATTTTGTAATCATCGATCCTAAACTCGCTTCGTATCTCGTATAAAGCTTGTCTATATCCGGATCTTTCATCGCTTCGATTTTATCAACACTAAACTCTTTCCCTAAATATTCTTTTGCTCCACCGGCTGAGACCACCGCCATAAGCCTGTCGCGTTTGGGATCCTCGGATAGTAATTGGTCCATCTTCTTCTTATATTCTATATATCTCCTTTTAAGTTTAAAATAATAAAAAACTACAAATCCAACGACTAAAAGTGTTAAGAAATTGCTAACCAGTGTTAAGAAATTGCTAACCAGTGCTAAGGAACTGTTAAGCATTGTTAAACAGCTGTTGATTATTACTAGCAAATTTTATATGCAACTGGTTGATCAGTTTTTAATATCAACTTGGAGTGTTTGGTATTTGCCAATGATTTCCTAACCTCTTTACGTTCATTTTGTGTTGGAATGACATCGTTTTCTCTTAAACACTCATCAAACGAGTCCCTATCCTTACAGTGAAATAAAGCCACCCATTTTGTTTGTTCGCGAAGGTCAGTAAGAACCGAGTTGTATTTCTGAGTCAACACCCACACAGACTGTTTCGCGTGTCTTCCAGAAAATGCGAGTTTACTCAACATTTGCTTCTTTTGAGTAAGAGCCTTTAAGTCACTACAGTCATCGATGATGTACAACGTTGGCTCCCCGGCAAATATTTCAAAAAACAGCCCAAGCCATTCGTGAAGTTTATCACCGGGATTAACGGTGTATACCCCGCGGTCCTTTCTTACCCACACTCGGGATCGATAGGCTTTATTATATTCGAGAGTAGGGCATAGAATTACAATATTCTCGAACACACCACGATATGTCGTTTGTAATAAATCTAAAATAAATTCGGTCTTACCGCACCCAGTTTGCCCGCAAATAATTGCGGAATGTGCTTCTTTAGTAAACAGCCTCGACAAATCTTCCATCTTCTATATTTAATTGTCCATCCATAATTACAAATACATACGCATTGAGCGGTTCTGCCGTTTCAGCTTTTTTCTGAATCTGAATCGTAATGCCTTCAGACGCATTTTCGATACGACGTCCACTCCCGTGAAGAGAATTATCATCTGTGGTGCGCATATCCAACCAAAGAGCATAATTATTCGTGAAATATTCGCCGATTGTGACATCCGCTAGTTCTAAATCTTTTACCACTTTGTCTACTTCGGGGTCGCGTTTTTGCGTTCCGAAAAACTTTCTGATTTCATCCCATTGTTGATAGGAACGCATACCTTGACTAAACAGTTGATTGGGCACACCTTCGATCGTCACTTCAACCTTATCGATCTTAGGATTGTAATACTCATCAAACAACAGCAGTACCCCCTTCATACTTTTTGCCGGCACGTTGAGATTAATATTCCAGAGTGTGTCAGATTTGTCCAGAGGAATTTTACGATGTCGTAGTATTCTATCATATAAAATAGCGAGCCTACCCGAATAATAACCGGCTATCTGTCTCGCAAGTTCGGGTTGTGTGACTTTCTCAAACTCGAGACTAATCCCTTCTATCGTATAGGATGCATCCGGGTCTGTGCTGCGGATAACCTTGTTATAAGCGTTAAAGGTAAGTTCATACTCCAGGCGATCGCCGAGAGCACTCTGATAAAATGGTGCATGAGATTCTAGCAATTCGAAATCAAGCGGAATACAAAATCGATTACCATAAGCCTCCGCAATGGCGGCATCTCTAGCGATAGTGTCATCTCCATTATCCGCGTTAATACGCAATCGTGTCACATTACGGTTTGTAGTTAAGTCAATACCTTGATAAACAGCGTTTCTTCGTTCTTGTCGAGTTCGCCAAAGATCTCCATAAGTATAAAATACATCACTATCTTCAACGCTCATGATTTCATTACCGGAAATGCGAATGGTTGTTTTACGTACTATGGCTCTACCAATATTATCAACGAGTGTTCTGTTCACATCTGTGGTAGAAGTCAAAGAAATTTTGAATGCTAGTCGAACACTCCCCGGAACGATCACATCGTCAACACCTAAATTAGGAAAGCGTACAAGAAGTTGTTGATTCTGATCGATAGTTGACGGATTGTTAGTAATCACGACAGTCTGCCGCACGCCCTTTATCCCCCGCGGCTCCCGCAAACTTCTCATTGGATTAAGCTTTCTTCCACTCATTTTTTGTTTTATATAGATATAAGGATATAACTTTATATTATAAGTTTAATATGGCGGAAGGTGGTGAGATGGCGGAAGGGTTCGCAGAAGGTGGAATAATAGAATCTGGTTTCTTGCAAACAGAATTATTAAAGAGCGCGGTTGATGATTACTATGATGCATTTGGACAAGAGCCCGATGTTGGGCGAAATTATACCAATTTTGAACTTGATAGTAGAGGTACACTACGATTAAAAAATAATCCAGATTTTAATATCATTAACGTCCGCACGAAACAACCCCTAGCACTTTCAACACTAGCGGGAAAACCTGGTGGAGCAAATATTATTCGCGAGGAACTTGGTTTTGTAGACTGGAGGAGGAAAAACTTAAAACCCCAAACGGTCGCGGTTCTCCAAAAGGTTGAAGCCAAACTGGGTGAAGAAATTGAGATGGATGATTTCTCACCAAATACAATCGATGAAGTACTTAAAACTATAGATGATCCTCCCCTCACCGATGAACTGGGTGGTTATATTCGTGAACTCAAAGGTTTAGACAAAGCCATGCAAAGACAGCGCGGTAATCTTTCTGACAACCTCTCAAAACTCTCTCACCTGGATGAAGAAATATCAACTTTAATAATAAGAATTCAGTCTGCGGAACTAGCTGATAAAGATGAAAGCGAAATCAAACCCTTGCGTTTACAAATAGACGATCTAAACATCGAGCGTGCTGCACGGCTAGAAGCGATATCAACACACAAAGAAGCGCTGCGATCTCAAATCAGCAGAATGCGTGTGAAACGATACACAGAATTCTTGAGGAGGACACAACACTAGCGGAACGTATTCGAACGCTTTTTAGAGAACAAGGCATTACTATCGTTTCCATTCTTACTGCCTTTGGTATGATTATCAGCACTATCGTTTTGGCCGTCACGGGTGGAGGGGGCACTCCGGGTAAAAAAGATTGACAACTGGATAAGAAAAAGACTTAAAGATTTGGTGAGAATTACTTAAAAAATTAGGTTTAAAGGCGATTGATGCCCTCCCAGGAGTCATTGGGGCTATTGTTTCGTGGTTATTAAGCACGTTGGGTAAAGCGGTTTGGGTGGTTAGCCAACAACCTGTGGGCACTCGTGCTCGGTGCTGGCCTCCTCCTGTTTGATTATTTAAAGAAGAGAAAGTAAATACCCCTATCAATCCTAAAGTAAGAGCGACTTTATAGTCTTTGTGAGTTGTTGGCTCTTCTTCGTACGATACTTTCGCTGGTTTGAGTTTAAATTTGTTATCCGAAGAACCTGCACCATACAGAAAGGGTCTATTACCAGCACCGGGTAGCTATTGCAAATCCTGGTCGAGATGTTTGTATTAATTTTTTATTTCTATAGGTAAGAGTGAACCACCCCGCGAATGCCTAACAAAACTCTCGTTTCACCCGCTCCTGTCCTCGGTGTTGTCAAAGGCTTGTGTGATTTATAATCGAGCACCGTATTACTCGCATCAAGCATTGCCAAGTCTGCATCAGAAGGTGGCACAAGAGCCCAGTGACCTCTAGACCATTGAAGAGCTTTTCCTGATGGGGCAACAAAATAGTATGCAGGAACACTTTGGGTAGGTGGAACACTTTGGGTAGGTGGAACACTTTGGGTAGGTGGTACAATGTGTGGTAGTTCGTTTAATCCATCATTACACCAATATTCTGTTCTTCTGTCGCAATGACAATTTTATTATTATAATTAATGTGTGTACCAACCCTCAATGCCATATCAGATGGGGCCATATAAAGGCCAACACCAAATGCAAAGTTTACTTCGGATCTCGCGTACTGGAGAACGTCCTGGTATTTTTTATCGCTGTTTGTAGGTTTTCGGGGGCATTAATCGCATCTTCAACATTGGCTAAAAATTGTTTTTGCGCATCAAATCCAGTTCCTTTTGTTGTTATACTCGTGCGCGTTTGCGCTTGTGACCCTATTAGAGCCCACACATAAGTGCGAATGCTATCGTTGAGACGAACTATCCCCGCATGTGTAAAAACCCAACCCCTTATCAGGAATAAATGTTGTCCAAGCCCGGGTGATGTCCACCGTATGTCTGATTTTATCGTGGGGGCTAAAGAACACAGGTCCCTCTCCTCTGTTTCTCATTGCCTGTCGTGCAGCCCCACCGGGGGTCTCAGCCTGAATAAATTCTCCCAAACCAAAGCCATGCTTTTCTATTTCTGTCTCCAAATCCCTCTGCCCAAATTCGGCACACAAACGCTGATAAACTGTTTTATCAAACGGATTATTATACATGTTAAATGCTTGGTCGGTGGGTAGCGGGATTTTTAACTCGTCAATAACCTCCGAATCTGATAGTAAAAATGAAACCTATACACGGCTCGAATAAACGGATCAGAAGCTTGAAAATGTTCTTCCGGTTACTCCACACCCGGCGGTCGCGCACCATACCACAAAATTGATTTGATTCTGCCACCACACTATTGGGTTGTTTCTCCACGCAAGCCAGGCTGCATTCATCTCCCAGTCATAGTGGGGTTCGCATAAGACAGAAAAACATCGGGAAACTTGGCGGTAAAAGAATATTCGCTGTTCACGTAGATCACTCGCGTACAACTTATTCTTTTTTCTTTATACCCGGTTGTATAGGACGCGTCCTTATTGAAGCTGTAAATTTTCTTATTCATAGCTATGTATATAATAACAACCGATATTCAAAAGACGAATTACCGCGGTGCATACCTAATCAAAGTGGAAGACTAGAAATCGCGCTGCGTGAAATAACTTATTATCCCAACTGGAAAAATATCAGTGATGAGCTCGGTAACAATTTCTTTACTACTACCGATCGTAAGATAATAATCCCAGATGGTTATTATAATGTGTGTGAATTGAATAAAGAAGTGTTCACCCCCCACGGTGCAGAGTTAGACTTGCACCGTCCGAGTGGCTATCTGAGAATAAAGAGCACCAAATCGATTGAACTTTCTGAGCGTCTTGCACATACTCTGGGGTTCCCCAAAAAACTCATCGCGCCGGGAATAATGGTGATAGGAAACAGGCATCCGCGGCTCGCGATACTAAAGCACTTTACATTCACCTCTCTCAAATTAATACCACCGATAATTTCTATAACGGATTGCCTTCTACGGTTGTTACAATCAATCCCAGTAGAAAATGAAAGATGCGGGGGTGGTCGAACAACCACGTTGACATCACCCAGTACAAAAGACTTTCTCACGGAGATTTACCACGTTTAACACTTTCTATAGTAGATGAAAATCATAATCCCGTTTCTATTGATTATTTAAATATTACATTACATATAAGATATGGTTGAACCCTGCACTACGCTCAGTTTAGTTGATCTCGGAGATACAGAGGGATTTGATGTGCCGGGAAAAGAAATAAGTTGTACGCATTCCAGCTTTCTGAAGGAACATACAAAGAAAAGAAGTAAAAATGGTGATATCGTGAGTGAGGATGATGTTGTCAATGATGAGCCCTATCAACTTGTTCGTTTTAAACGGTACATGGCAGCTAAAACCCCTCGACAAGGGGATGGTAGATTTTAAAATTGAATCACCTTACATTACCAAAGAAGAAGAAATAATTATAGAATAAAAAACAGTGGTTGGAAGTTCGCTGATTTAAGAGCGTTGGATGTACATTTACTAAACTACCAGGGGAGGTGTTATGTGCTATAAGAACGCTCGAAGGATAAATCTGAATTAGGAATAGATTTTCATGATCTAACTAGTTTGTGGGGCTTCCGTTTCCGTATTATTTTTGATGTAATTCTCGGTGAAGAGCCTGATGATTTTGGTAAAAGTTTTTCAAGGGTTATTACATTAAATGGCCCCAAAAATCTTGCAAAATCAACCCCTGAGAATCACCATTGAAAACAAGATGATGCTATGCCCTATGATGTTATACCGCAGGGTAGTCCATATAGAATTCTCGCTTGAAGGTATACCACAAAACAGGAAACAATGAGTTTGAGGATGCAGCTGCGTCTATCCTCAAAATATTTCCTTAAGAAGACTACGTTGCGCCAATTTGAATATTTAGAATATACTATAAATATTAGAAAAAGGTTGATCCCGGAGGGCAGGAACACATAATATCACACCCTGCACTACGCTCGGTTTGGTTGATCTCGGAGATACAGACGGATTTGATGTGACGGGAAAAGAAAATCAGTTGTACGCCTTCCAACTTTCTGAAGGAACGTACAAAAGAAAAGAAATAACGAGTAATGGTGGTGGTATCAACAAATTCAGCGAACTTGCAGACGTGAACGTTGACGGTGTTGTTGTGAACAAACCACATCATCTTGTTCTTTCCGACGATGATACATGGGTACCTTATCCGGTGGATAACTGGGATTTAGATTTTGAAATAAAACAACCCTATGTTAGTATTGGAAGAAATCACGCTCTACAAAAAATACAAAATAGTGGTAAACTGTTGGCTTCCTATCATACGCGTAAAGATCTAATCGTCGTTAACAGCGACGACTTTGGATATGTTATTGGTATGAGAGGTAAAAAGACTGGCACACTGCCGGTTAATTAAAGAGTTTGATTTTGAGCCGCCTATTCAGGGTCAACTGTCGTTTTAGATATACTCCTTAGTGGGGTGCCAGATGATTTTGTAGAAGTTTAAAAGGGTTGCAGATAAAATGGCCTGGAAATCTTAAAATAAACTCTTGAGAATTACCATCAAAATTCCAGTGGTTGACCCATCTGATCAACCCGATCCCTCTATAGAATTCTCGCTTGAAGGTGTCATCAAAACGTCCATCATTAGATAAAAATATCTCTCGACTTTATTCACATCGGACCTCTTCAGCTTAAAAGACTGCGCTACTCTCCTCATCCTGTTACCCTCATTTAAAAAAATGATTACTATAGAATAATGGAGTTTCGCCTACGAGAGATATCGAATATAAAAAACAACCTCGAAAAAAGAGCGTGATGAAAGAACCTTTAATTTATAAAAAATATAAACGCGGTGTAAATATCGCTACAGCCGCGGATACAACGCTGACAACTCTTAGTATCGCCCTTGGGGCATCGGGTGTTGGATTACTGTTGAGTGTCGCCGCTGCTCCCGTAGCTATTGGAATAGAAGTGGGAGCTGGTCTCCTTGGTGTGGTTGGTTTAACTTGTAAATTTATTCATAAAAAATTAATGTCACAAGCTATGAAGCACAACGAGATTCGCGTGTTGGCCGAGTCAAAACTGAACACTATAAATGATCTTATTTCAAAAGCATTAGAAGATGATAACATAAGCGATGAAGAATTTAGTCTCATTCTGGCTGAAGTTGAAAAATTCAATGCAATGAAAACAGACATAAAATCGAAACACAAAACTCAGTTGTTAAAGAAAAATCTATTTGATATTCAAGATGGTAAACCATCCAAAAAAAGCAAACTATGTGAACGGTTTGATCCAACCTCCTCTCTTTAAGGGACCATTTGCCTCTCCATACACTTATTTAAGCCGGTTTTTCGTTTTTATGCTTTCAGGGCGTAATTGCGCGGTTTTGGGCTGGGGTCGTTGTATATAGAACCCCCATGACCGTTTCGCTCCCCCCATACACATATCCAACCATCATTTTTTTTTTTTTTTTATCTTGTGATTTGGCTCTCAATACACATATAACTTGTTTTAACTATATAATTTTTTTTTTATGCTTGAGGGTCATATTACTCCAACATACACAGGTTTTGGTTAAATTTTTTTAATGCTTGAGGGCCTTAACACAAGCTAATACGCCCAAAAAAGTTGTATATAGAACCCCCATCTCTTATACTACTACTGATGTATGTGCGGACGCATGTGTGTGTGCATGCGCGTGCGTGCGCTCGTGCGCGTGTGTGTGTGTGTGTGTCAGTGTGTGTGTGCGTGCCGTGCATGTGTTCATGTGTGTGTGTGTGCGCGCGCGCGCACTGTGTGTACTGTTTTATATGTGGTAGTGTGTGTGCAAGTGTGTGTGTGTGTGTGTGTGTGTGTGTGTGTGTGTGTGTGTGTGTGTGGTTCATTTGCTTCAAATTGACTGACTTAGCTGTTACCCCTCCAGAGATATATTTCTGCAAACTGGAAAGATTCTAAAGCATCTTATCAAATGTTTGTGCAAGTACTCGATCTCTCCTATGCAGTGTGACAAGTACTCGAAGTGTCCTATGCAGTACTTGACTCTCTCTCTCTCT
>NC_134897.1:97700-232700 GCF_041734735.1 Babylonia areolata
GGAAATTGTAGACCACTGAGCCACCACCGCCCCACTGCCAGGTGTTGATGTACCTGTGAAGAGCAAGAACATGGCAAAACATAGACCATCACTGTCACGCTGTCACTTCTCTCCACTCAAGCTGACACGACAGGTAGACTCGCACACAATGTTCGCAGTCTGACTTCATTCCAACCCAGGGACAAACAACAGGACAAATGAAAGACAGTCCTTGGTATCACAGAATTCAAAGAAAAAATGGAAATGTTCACGTTTTCCCTCCTGGGATGTTAACTCATTACATCATTCTAGGGAAAAACTGTTATCAAAAACTACTGTAACTGTTCCGTATTCTTTACACTTTCAGGTTAGACTTGATAAATATGTTCATAAATCTTTGTAGAAATCTTTGTGCATAAAAAACATTTTTGTGGTTTTACTTCAGTTCACCCGAAGATTTATTTCTTTGTGGCCTTCTGATAGGTTGAAGGTACTCACCACCTTATAGGCCTACTGATTTTGGTCCCAAAACAGGCACTGAGGATCCTGTAACCTCAGAAACCAGTTTTAGTAAAACGATATATTTTTTTAACCAACTTACACGTACTTTCACCAAGTCGAATTCTCGTATTACTTATCTCAAAAATAATATATAAAGAAAAATGTTAAATTTGTGAAAATTAAGAAGAAACGATTACAACGAATTTAACATTATCAAATTCGAGGAGAACACTAAATTTACGATCACTTCAACATCGGATTTCCTAAAGCTCGACAGTCCCAAGATCCGCGATTTGCATTCTCTAAGAACATCAAGTGTCCCCCGACACTTCAGACACCAAGGTCTATCTATCCACCAGGGCAGCATGAGGCAATCTTTGCAGTGCTGTTTGCTCAGAGTTAAGAAGTTCCTAAGTATGTGGAATTTATCGTGGAGTTGGGAACATTCTCAACGATAAGCAAACTTAGCACTGCTGAGCTCACTCATGCAACTTACCCCAGGTTACTTGTGTGACCTGAACTACCGTACGTCCAGAGGGGAATGACGATATTTTGGTGTTCTTCACGATACATCAATTCATGTACTCAGTTTCCCTTCGGCACCTAAACCACGTGCATTGCAAGCCTTTCTCGATAATTCCAGTTCATATCAAACTTCAGTGACATAGCCAAATTGTACAATAAATCTTCCCTTCACGAGAAAAAAAACACGCTATCATGACATCAACCCAAAACTTGATGTCATGACAATCGATGTTGGGATGAACAGTAACAGCACCAACAGCAGCACAGTAACAAAGCAAAAACGAAATACAAACGAAACAGGACAAAACATTATCGTTATTCTCCCTCTCCTCAATTTATTGTATTGTATTTCGACTCCTGAAACACCTTGAAGAAAACCACCTGCTCAGCAATACCCAATCAGCCTACAGGAAAAACCGCAGCACCGAAGACCAGCTGGTGTACCTTGCACAGGAAATAGAGACTGCCTTTCAAGAAAAGAAGAAGGTGCTTGCAGTCTTCGTGGACCTAACCAAGGCCTTCGACAAGGTCTGGCAGGCAGGACTTCTCCTGAAGCTCCTCAACAAGAAAGTGGAAGGGAAGATGTACCGCTGGATCCAGGATTTCCTCCAACACTGCAGGGCAAGGGTAAAACTCGACGGGAAAACCAGCCACCAGGTCACTCTACAGTAAGGTGTGCCGCAAGGAGGAGTCGTCTCCCCTACACTTTTCCTCATCTTCATCGACGACATCGCTGAGAAGATCTCCAAGCATGTCCCCAGAGCCCTCCACGCTGACGACTTTGCTGCCTGGAGTGCTGCGGAAAACCTCACGTCCGCCAGCCACAGAATGCAGGAAGCACTCAACTACGTGGGAACATGGGCCTCTGCCTGGGGGCCGGGGAGTAGACATCAACACCACCAAGACAGTCTCAGCAATCTTCTCGCTGTCACCGATGTCAGAAACCTCCCACCTCAAACTGAACGGAAAGCAGTTGAAACAGGATGACACGCCAATGTACCTGGGTGTGAAGCTCGACAAGCGATTGACCTGGAACCCCCATCTCAAGGACATCGAGAGACGAGCAACCAGAAAACTGGCCATCCTGAAAAAACTCGCCGGGACCTCTTTGGGTGCCAACAGCAGCATACTGCAGAGGGTGTACACTGGAACTGTCAGGCCAACCCTGGAGTATGGCAGCACTGCCTGGGCCACGGCATCAGCAACCAACACAAGCCGCCTGAGCAAAGTTCAGAACGCAGGGCTACGGCTGATCACTGGTGGGATGAAGACGGCTCCAGTTCAGGCGATGGAGAAACACACAGGCCTCCACCCACTCGAAGAAAGACGAGAGGAAAAAGTCTTCATCCACAGCAAGAAGCTCCTGCGCATGCCAACTCACCCCATGCACGAAAAACTGAAGCACCCAACAAAGAACAGACTGAAGCGGACCAGCTTCAACCACCTCTCCAAGGCCCTGCACCGCAAACATGAAGACCTGCTGCCCTCGTCCCCTGCCGAGATGGAAACACTCCCCGACTTCGAGGAACCGGCCGACCAACTGGAAGGAGTCTCAATCATCACAAAAGTCCCTGGCATCGACCAAAAGGACTGCCAAGCCCCTCCCCTGCTGAAAGCTCTGACACTGGAGATGATTGAGACTCGGTACAACCCCAGCGAATGGACGCACGTCTTCACAGACGGATCCTCGGAGGGAGCGGTGAAGAATGGAGGAGCAGGCATCTTCATCAGGCACACAGATGGAAGACTGACCCCTAGAGCCTTCCCCACAGGAAGAATCTCCTCGAACTACAGAGCGGAGACAGCAGCACTACTCCATGCTGCACAAGGCCTCAGGACGTCAGTCAACCCACCACCAAAGATAGCCTTCTTCACTGACTGCAGATCTCTCCTGCAGGGACTCCAGTCAACCAGAAACGAACAGCAGCTGACAAACATCAAAGCAGCCCTTCATGACCTTTCAAAACGGTCGACTGTCACTGTTCAGTGGGTTCCTTCTCATTGTGGGGTCACGGGGAACGAAAAGGCGGATGCTCTCTCCAAGGCAGGCAGCAAAATGAAGCAGTTCAGCCACCCCGTGACCTACAGAGAAGCCAGGACCATCATCCACAACCGATACCAGAACCAGTGGAAGAGAAGGCTGGGTGCAAACAGTGGTGTCGATCCAATCCACCAGCTCCAGAGACACCAGCAGACAGTCCTCTTCAGACTGAGAACTGGCCACTGCCGACTACCGAGTCACCTTCACCGTATGAAGATCGCCCACACTGATGAGTGTCCGTGTGGCACTGGACCCCAGACCCCTGAACACATCCTCCAACACTGCCCAACCCATGAAGCTCTACGGCGTCAAACCTGGCCAGGGGGCACAGAGCTACAGGCGCAGCTTTGGGGAGACCGCCACGACCTGGAGAAGACCGTGGGTTATGTCGTGGCGACAGGGATGACCGTCTGACGCAGCCAAAAAACATTGAACGCGGAAGAAGAAGAAGTATTGTATTTTACGTTTGTCACAACATACTTCTCTACCCGGAGAGAGGACATTGTCATTCATTGGACCATTTAACTTTGGAACATGTATGCATTTACACACAACATGAGTCCATGTAACAAAACTGTGTGTGTGTGTGTGTGTGTGTGTGTGTGTGTGTGTGTGTGTGTGTCTATCTGTCTCCCTCTCTGTCTCCCTCTCTGCCTCCCTCTCTGTCTCTCTCTCTCTGTCTCTGTCTCTGTCTCTCTTGCGGTCATGCATGTCAACTGTGGTAGACAGCCAGTGATGCTTGTCCACTGCCTTACAGTAACACACCAATTTATCTTTGTAGTTTATTTCCCCCATTGAATGATACGAGGGAAAATATTTACAGAGTGCACACACGCTTCAGCAAAAAAACTTACATGTTCTTCATGTAGGTATCTTCTGACGTCTTCATGGTGCTCCTGACACTGTGCATGTCAATCCACAGTTCATGGTGAATGTGACCGAAGTGTTGAAGGGCTGACACGAGGCTGTCCCACTCCCTGAAGGAATCCAAACTGGCCAGCGTGGCGCCTTGTCTCACACACTTCTCTTCTGCTTCACGGCGTGCTGTTTTAACCCAGGGATGCCGTTTTATAAAAATGAAGCAGCTGCCATCCACTGTAATCTGCAACAAACAGACATACGAATGAATGATATGAATGATATGGACACTCATATAGCGCGTGCCCTCGTTCGGAGACAAAACTGTAAGCACTTTACAAACACGGGGTCATTTGCACAACAGGATGCCACCTACCTGGGTAGAGCCAACTGACGGCTGCCATTGGGAGCTCATCATTCGTTTCCCGACGCCCATACGTTTTCTCTAACTTTACAAGAAAGCGTGGGGTTGCGAGAAAGGGTGGTCGTTCCCCTCCGACGTTTTCCCTCAATTGCGAGAAAGCATGGGGAGGCGGGGCGCCCCCACATTGTGTGAGACAGCGTGGGGAGGCGGGGGCGCCCCCACATTGTGTGAGAAAGCGTGGGGAGGAGGGGGCGCCCCCACATTGTGTGAGAAAGCGTGGGGAGGAGGGGGCGCCCCCACATTGTGTGAGAAAGCGTGGGGAGGCGGGGGCGCCCCCACATTGTGTGAGAAAGCGTGGGGAGGAGGGGGCGCCCCCACATTGTGTGAGAAAGCGTGGGGAGGCGGGGGCGCCCCCACATTGTGTGAGAAAGCGTGGGGAGGCGGGGGCGCCCCCACATTGTGTGAGAAAGCGTGGGGAGGCGGGGGCGCCCCCACATTGTGTGAGAAAGCGTGGGGAGGCGGGGGCGCCCCCACATTGTGTGAGAAAGCGTGGGGAGCGTGAGAAAGTCTTAGGGTCTCGGTAAAAATCGTGAGATCCTTCTGCTGAAATGTAAGCGGAGCAGCTTTGACACTAAGGTCATGCTCATGAACGCTGAACAGTGCGATTAAGAGAAAAAAATGACCCACTTGTGAGGCCAGATGTAAAACTTTGGGATCTTCCATGCAAGCTACATAAAGAATTAGTAACAATAAAAGGGTCAGGTCAGGGGCATAGCCCTTGCTACTGGTACCATGTAACCCAGTACTACCTGTCGCATGTGAAGTCTCCCAACAACGGAAAACAGGCGGAGGAGGAAACCTTTCCCAATGGCTGTGAAGGCGGAAGAGGATGACCAAAGGGCAGGGGGAGCTCTTATCCTTGGCTGGAAGTCCTCCTAGGAGACGGAGCTCCGAAGAAAAAACCTGCACCTACCGAGGCCGTCCTACACGTGGCAGTATCTGCACCTGTGGGACTGTGAGCGTTGGTAGGCGAGAGAGTGGGGAAGGGACTGCACAACTCCTCCTCACTAAAAAAAAGTCACCTGTGCTGTTCAGGCAACCAGGCTAATGTCGGAACGACGAGCTAGCCCTTCAACACCCAGCTTTCCCAAGCCCTGCAGTGATGGAGAAGTGGTAACGGGGACAGGCAGAGGATGCTGCTTGCAGTTCCTAGTCACGACTCTGCACGCAGGCGGCTGTGGGGTGATGGTCGTCCGCCGTAGACTGGGGCAGATGCGGCACCCGTATCCTCCAACAGTGTCAGAGCAGCCCTTTTTAGAGGCAGCACTGCTCTCCCCACATGGGGAAGGGGAGATACAAGGATCCCTAAACAAAGCTTGCCTCACCTAGTACCTAGCAGGAAACCGCACTTACTTGGACATCCAACACTAGCGGTCAAAAACAACAGAAGAAAAGAATCAGGAGTCATGCCCTGACTCTGGGTGCCTGGAATGTTCGCACCCTCTTAGAGATGACAGACCAGAAAGACGCACAGCACTCATTGCTAGAATGCTTGATCACTACCAGGTGGACATAGCTGCCCTGAGAGAAACCAGGTTTGCCGGCGAAATCCAGCTTGAGAAAGTTGGACGGGGCTACACCTTCTACTGCATTGGGAAGCCAGATGGCACCCCAAGAAACTCAGGCATGGGCTTTGCCATACGAACCAAACTTGCACGACAGCTTGATAGCCCTCCACGTGGGATAAACGATAGGCTGATGACCCTGCGTCTGAAGCTGTCCAAGGATCAGTTGGCCACAGTCAGCTGCTATGCCCCGACGATGACCAACCCTGATGATATCAAAGAAGCTTTCTACAAGGAGCTCAGCCGCACCATTTCAGCGGTAGACAGAAAGGACAGGCTGATCATCCTTGGGGATTTCAATGCCCGCGTTGGTGTGGACCTCTCCTCGTGGCCAAAAGTCCTAGGACAGCATGGCGCTGGCAAGTCCAACTCCAACAGACTGCTTTTGCTCTCACTCTGCGCACAGCATGGACTGACCATCACCAACACCAACAAGCGGACAAGTACAAGAACACATGGATACACCCCAGCTCCAAGCAGTGGCACATGCTGGACTATATAATTGTCCAGCAGAGGGACAGAGGTGATGTTTCCATTACACGCTGCATGAGAGGAGCAGTCTTTTGGTTGGACCATCGCCTTGTACGCAGCAAGATGAACATTAGACTTGCTGGCAAGCTCCAACCAGCCAGGCAGAAGCCCCCTAGGAAGCTGAACATCCACCGCCTCCCTATCACCAAGGACGTGCTGCAGCAGCAAATCCAAGTAGCTCTCTAAGAAATTCCTGCACTGACTGATGTAGAAGAGGTATGGAGCAGCTTTAGAGATGCTGTGTACACAGCAGCAGCTGACACACTCGGCTTTGTACAGAGGAGCCACAAAGACTGGTTTGACGAGAACGACTCTGGAATCTCCAGGCTCCTGAACACACTGCATATACGGCATCAGGATAACATTTCCGATAAAGACTGCCAGAGGAAGAAGAACCAGTTCTTGCAAACCAAGCAACTCGTACAGAAGAGGCTGCGTGAGATGAAGAACACCTGGTGGGAGAGAAAGTCCAAAGAGCTTCAGTCCGCTGCTGATGTTCATGACATGAAGACCTTCCATGATGGTCTCCGAGCTGTGTATGGGCCGAGAGTCACATGATCAGCCCCTGTCCGAGTCTTGGACCAGACCACCCTCCTGACAGACAAGAAAGACATCCTTGCCCGCTGGGCAGAGCACTTCAACACCCTCATCAACAGGGACTCGTCCGTATCTGATGAGGTAATTGCAGCCCTCCCACAGCTACCAGTCAATGACTTGCTAGCTGCCCCTCCCACCAAGGTCGAGACCTGGAAGGCCCTGAAGCTGACAACGTCAGGAAAAGCACCAGGAGCGGATGGAATCCAGGCTAACATCTACAAGTATGGAGGCGAGGTGCTGATAGACAAGCTGACCACCCTGTTCCAATCTATCTGGGAGAGAGGGGAGGTCCCCCAGGATTTCAAGGATGCTTCAATTGTCCACATTTACAAACGGAAGGGAGACAAAACATCCTGCGATAACCACCGTGGAATCTCTCTCCTCTGCATCGCTGGCAAGATCTTTGCGCTCATCATACCGAACAGACTGGTTGACCATGTCTCCAACATAGTCATCCCTGAAGCACAGGGCGGCTTCCGCTCAAGCAGGGGAACATGTGACACGGTGTTTGCTGTACGCCAGATGCAAGAGAAGTACCGTGAGCAGAACAAGGAGCTCCACATGGTCTTTGTAGACCTGACTATGGCCTTTGACACGGTGAACCACTGTGGTCCGTGGAAGATCCTCCTAAAGTTCGGCTGCCCAGACAGCCTAATCCAGCTGATTGCGTTATTCCATGATGGCATGCAGGCGAGAGTACAGGAAAATACTGACACGTCGGATCCGTTCCCTGTGGTAAATGGGGTGAAGCAGGGCTACGTCCTGGCACCCACACTGTTCTCCATTCTCTTCTCTGCCATTCTGATTAACACCTTCCAAGACTGTGACCAGTGCATCTACATTCAGTTTCGCACAGGTGGCAAACTTTTCAACTTGCGGCGACTCCATGCCAGGTCCAGGGTGTTTAAGGCACTGTTGAGAGAGTTCCTCTTTGCTGATGACTGCGCGCTTGCTGCACACACCCATGAGGACATGCAGTTCATTATGGACAGGTTCTCAACCTCCTGCAGGCGCTTTGGACTCACCATCAGCCTCAGCAAGACCAAGTCCATGTACCAACCAGCTAGCTCACAGAATGCCAGTGATCTCCCTTCCACCTGCAATCAAGATCGATGACACATTGAGATCAAGTCAGTCGACAAGTTTGCTACCTGGGCAGCACCCTATGCAGCAACGGAGCCCTTGATGCAGAAGTGACGCTGCACATCACCAAGGCCAGCTCCGCCTTTGGCAGACTCAACAACAGGCTGTGGAACAACAAAGGCATCAGGCTCAGCACCAAAATCAAAACCTACAAAGCTGTTGTGCTGACCACCTTGTTGTACTCCTGTGAAACATGGATGACGTATCGCCGTCACATTCAACAACTTGATCAGTTTCACCAGAGATGCCTACGAAAGATCCTCGGCATAAAGTGGCAAGACAGGGTCTCCAACCTTCAGGTCCTAGAAAGGAGCGGCCTGCCCAGCATAGAAAGCCTGTTGACCCAGTGCCAGTTACGCTGGACAGGACACGTTGTCCGCATGACAGACAGCAGGATCCCGAAGATGCTTTCGTATGGCCAGCTGAAGGAAGGCCACCATGAACTTGTAAGACCCTGCAAGCGCTTCAAGGACACCTTGAAGACAAACCTCAAAACCTGTGACATAGACATCGCTTCCTGGGAAACTGATGCCCTTGACCGCTCTCACTGGAGGATGCTGTGCTCTAGTGGCATAAAGACGTTTGAAAACAAGAGAACGCTGGCCATTAAGAAGCGTGAGCGAAGGAAGCAGGGCTCAACTTCTGAAGACGTTTTCCCTTGCAACACCTGTTGGAAGTGCTGCGCATCCAGAATCGGCCTCTTCTCCATATGAGGACACACACCGACAGATAAGCCTGCCTGTCTACTCATCCATCGGACCGACGGGAGACCGTCATTTAAAAAAAAAAATTAAAAAAAAAAAAAAAAAATCCACCTTTTCTCTGCCTGCACCGCAATTACTTCACGAAGACATACTTCAGTCTACTGTGCAATGTAAGATGCCAAATTCTATACATCTTACAATCTACAAAACACCATTAGAGAACACATTATGCGGGATATGAATTCCTGAGACAACTTTCATAACCTGGAGTACATGTTGCCCTATATATATATATATATATATATATATATATATATATATATATATATATATATATATATATATATATATTCCATATCTTCCATATTACATTGCCCAGGATTATATCCAACAGACCAGCATCAGCTTACACATGTGACCGCTGCGACAGAGACTGTCTCTTTCGCATCGGTCTCTACAGTCAGAGGCGACGCTGTTTGGTCCAAGCAGACAGCCCAGTTAGACATTTGGTCGGACACACTCTAACCATGGTCAGCCATGACCGAAGGAAGCCTACTACTACCTACTATATATATATATATATATATATATATAAGGAAACAGAGACGTACACACAGAGAGGAAAAGAGACAGAAACAGACAGACATACACGGGCAAACAGAGATAGAAACAGAGATACACATACAGACAGACACACAGAGGGAAGGAGGATCACCTTGCCTGGATAGACAGTCAGAAAATCACACATATAGAGAGACAAGCAGACAGACAGAGAAACGGATTATCACACATACAGCGAGACAGACAATCGCACATAGAGAGAGACAGGCAGAGAGACAGAGAAACGGATTATCACACATACAGCGAGACAGACAATCGCACATAGAGAGAGACAGGCAGAGAGACAGAGAAACGGATTATCACACATACAGCGAGACAGACAATCGCACATAGAGAGAGACAGGCAGAGAGACAGAGAAACGGATTATCACACATACAGCGAGACAGACAATCGCACATAGAGACAGGCAGAGAGACAGAGAAACGGATTATCACACATACAGCGAGACAGACAATCGCACATAGAGAGAGACAGGCAGAGAGACAGAGAAACGGATTATCACACATACAGCGAGACAGACAATCGCACATAGAGAGAGACAGGCAGAGAGACAGAGAAACGGATTATCACACATACAGCGAGACAGACAATCGCACATAGAGAGAGACAGGCAGAGAGACAGAGAAACGGATTATCACACATACAGCGAGACAGACAATCGCACATAGAGAGAGACAGGCAGAGAGACAGAGAAACGGATTATCACACATACAGCGAGACAGACAATCACACATAGAAAGAGACAGGCAGAGAGACAGAGAAACGGATTATCACACATACAGCGAGACAGACAATCGCACATAGAGAGAGACAGGCAGAGAGACCGAGAAACGGATTATCACACATAGAGCGAGACAGACAATCACACATAGAGAGAGACAGGCAGAGAGACAGAGAAACGGATTATCACACATACAGCGAGACAGACAATCACACATAGAGAGAGAGACAGGCAGAGAGACAGAGAAACGGATTATCACACATACAGCGAGACAGACAATCGCACATAGAGAGAGACAGGCAGAGAGACAGAGAAACGGATTATCACACATACAGCGAGACAGACAATCGCACATAGAGACAGGCAGAGAGACAGAGAAACGGATTATCACACATACAGCGAGACAGACAATCGCACATAGAGAGAGACAGGCAGAGAGACAGAGAAACGGATTATCACACATACAGCGAGACAGACAATCACACATAGAGAGAGACAGGCAGACAGACAGAGAAACGGATTATCACACATACAGCGAGACAGACAATCGCACATAGAGAGAGACAGGCAGAGAGACAGAGAAACGGATTATCACACATACAGCGAGACAGACAATCGCACATAGAGAGAGACAGGCAGAGAGACAGAGAAACGGATTATCACACATACAGCGAGACAGACAATCGCACATAGAGAGAGACAGGCAGAGAGACAGAGAAACGGATTATCACACATACAGCGAGACAGACAATCGCACATAGAGAGACAAGTGGACAAAGAGACAGACAATCACACATAGAGAGAGCGGTATATAGGCAGACAGACGGAGAAACGGACAATCACACATAGAGAGAGACAGGCAGACAGACAGACAATCACACATAGAGAGAGACAGGCAGACAGACAGCCAGACAGACAGACAATCACACATATAGAGAGACAGGCAGAGAGACAGACAATCACACATACAGAGAGACAGGCAGACAAGTCAATCACACATACAGAGAGACAGGCAGACAGACTGGCAGACAAACAGTCAGACAATCGCACATACAAAGAGAAAAGCCGACAGAATGACATAGACAATCACACAGACAGACAGACAGACAGAGACAGGGAGAGACAGAGAGAGAGAGACAGAGAGAGAGAGAAAGAGAGACAGACAGACAGACAGAGAGAGAGACAGAGAGAGAGTCACCTTGCCAGCCCCACAGTCATCTGAATGGTAGAAGCAATGGGTTTCATCCTCGCCACCCAAACACTGTAGCTGGCCGTCACAGGGAAAGTGTCGGTACAACTCGGGCCATTCGGACTTGGAGCAGTTCCACTGATAACTCGTCGACACGGGTCTTCTCTGCTGGAAGGAGAACACTAGACCCCAACATTGTGTTCTCAAATACTGGGCAACATACAGTGAAGTCAACGGCCTTGTTCCATTCAAGTTTTGTTTGTATTCGGTGTCGGAAACAACCAGGCTTTTCCGATACCGTGAGATTCCTTCAACGAATGTTTTCAAGTCTGGGAAAATGAATGGCGAACGAAGGTCTCTAATGGGATCCTTTATATGCCCACAGGGACTCTGCAATGGAGCGAACGAAATGCTGCAGGTGGAGGATTTATTGACACTAACAAAGATCGCCTGTCCAGGTGGAGGGGTCAGGATTGCACAGCTGTAGTAGCGTCGCAAGGTGTGTCTGGGTATATGGATGTAACCTGGAAGAGAGGAGGAAGAAAGGAATTCTGCTTTCTACGGATGATTGAACAAGTAAACATCTAGCCCTCGGAAGGAGAAAACAAAATGGAGACTGAATTTTAAAAAAACTGAGAGACAGAGAGAGACATGTAGGAATAGAGAGAGAGAGAGAGACGCTTTGACACTTTAATGTCATTGGCCATGAGGTCCTTATGGGTGAATGCATCAACAAACTTTCAATTTATAACAAACCATTATGATGAACGAATGGAATGGTGAAAGCAAAATCAATAATGAAACAAAACAAAGTTCCTTCTTTGAAGAAAAAGAAAGGAAAGAAGAAAATAAAGATACTAACCAACAGGCCACCCAACACATAATAAGTCCTTTCATTCATCTATCAATGCACCATGCAACATATTCCAACACTGGCAACAGAAGGAAATTGTTAAACCTATCTGACCACGTAGTTATGCTTATTGTGCTTTTTTGGCCTATCTTTATAGCTTCTGTATAAATTTTGCTAACGAGATTATCACCCCGTGATCTTCTGATGTTACCATTGTAATGAGGTCCTTTCTTTTTGTAAATTCTTTCTCAAAAACCACACCTTCACTTCTTAAATCATCATATGAATTATAATCAAACATAAAATGAAATTCATCATCAACTGTGGAGTTACACAAAGGACATGGACAATTTGTGGACGTACCTGGCATGAACCATTTTTTGTTGGCATTAAAGCCAAGAGTTCTTAATCTAAATTGAGCAAGCATTGTGCGATGCCATTTATTCACAATAACAGTCAGGAATTTCTCAGCTTGAAATATACCCTTAAATGAATGGAACCAGCTGTACTTATTTTCCCTTTTCGTGTCTGAATGCAAATTTTGTTTAAATATATCATGCACTCTGGGTTTAAATTCTGATATAAAAGTTTGAAATAAGAGAGAGAGAGAGAGAGAGAGAGAGAGAGAGAGAGAGAGAGAGAGAGAGAGAGAGAAGATTCTAAGAAGACAACCTTATTTTTCTTATTTCACTTCACCACAGTGGTCCACTTCACAACTTAAAAACATACATCGAGGCAAGTTCGAAAAAAACAAAACAAACACCACCAGCACCACCACCAACAACAAAACCTGCACACTGTGCAACATGATGCATTTCACCATCGTAAATCTAGGTATCTATTCAAAGGTCAATATACATGTTATGCCTAATGATGTATTGTTCCATTGTCAGTTTGGATATCTGTTCGAACCACAAAGCATAAGGTACAACAGCTCACAAAGCATAAGGTACAATAGCTCACAAAGCATAAGGTACAATAGCTCACAAAACATAAGGTACAACAGCTCACAAAGCATAAGGTACAACAGCTCACAAAGCATAAGGTACAACAGCTCACAAAGCATAAGGTACAACAGCTCACAAAGCATAAGGTACAATAGCACACAAAGCATAAGGTACAATAGCTCACAAAGCATAAGGTACAATAGCTCACAAAGCATAAGGTACAACAGCTCACAAAGCATAAGGTACAACAGCTCACAAAGCATAAGGTACAACAGCTCACAAAACATAAGGTACAACAGCTCACAAAGCATAAGGTACAACAGCTCACAAAGCATAAGGTACAACAGCTCACAAAACAAAAGGTACAATAGCTCACAAAGCATAAGGTACAACAGCTCACAAAGCATAAGGTACAACAGCTCACAAAGCATAAGGTACAATAGCTCACAAAGCATAATGTACAACAGCTCACAAAGCATAAGGTACAACAGCTCACAAAACATAAGGTGCAATAGCTCACAAAACATAAGGTACAACAGATAATTGTTGACAAGCTTCCATGATGTTCTTGTCATCCATGCTCTGTTGTTGTTGCTTCGATTTTCCTCAGTGTTTTGGTCTCACCCTTCATACGTAGCTGCAGAATGTCGCTTGGCCTGTTCTTCTGGAGAAACTGGGATCACCACTAAACTGAAAGTGGTGCCTCTCAGTCATGGACTGTTATGGTATGGGTGGATATTTATATAGCACCTACCCTCGGTCGGAGACCAAGCTCTAAGCGCTTTACGAACACGGAATCATTTGCACAGCAGGCTGTCTACCTGGGTAGAGCCGACTGACAGCTGCCGTTGGGCGCTCATCATTCGTTTCCTGTGTCATAGAATCAGGTTTCAGTCACGCGCACATACACACTCATACAGTCATGTAACATTTTACACGTATGACCGTTTTCTTTATCCAGGCAGCCATGTAGGCAGCCATGTTGTTTTCGAGGGTGTGCGTGCTGGGTATGTTCTATTTTCCATAACCCACCGAACATGGATTACAGGATCTTGCATATTTGATCTGTGTGTGTATACGCACGAGTGGGGTTCTGGCACCAGCAGGTCTGCACACATGTTGACTTGGGAGACTGGAAAAAAATATCCACCCTTACCAACCAGGCGCCGTTACCGAGATTCGAACCCGGGACCCTCAGATTGAAAGTGCAACGCTTTAACCACTCGGCTGTTGCGTCGGTCGGGGAGTGGAGGGGAGGAGGGGGTGCGCTCTTTGTTGCTGTGTGCCAACATGTGAATACATCTCTTCCCCAGGCAGACAACAGCAAGTAGCTGGTCCGAAGTACACACACTGCTCACACCGAAACAGCTGCTCCCTGCTGTGCATGTTAACATCCCCTTTGGAGGAACAAACTGCTGTCATTAGCATTTACTGATAAATCATTTTAAATTACTGATGATTTTTCTTCAAGATGACTATCCACATTAAGTGATATTAGACATGAAAAAAGGAGAAAAAAGAGGGAGAAGGGAAAGGGATAAAACAAACCAATACTATTCACAACACTAACTTACCAGACAGAGGGAGACGCTTTTGACACTTTGACACTTCAATGTCATTGGCCATGAGGTCCTTGTGACATGGGTGAATGAGTCAACATACTTTCATTGCATGACAAACAAAATCATTACAATAAACGATTAAAAATGGTGAAAGCAAATATTGAAACGAACCAAAGCTCTTTCCTTGAAGAACATTAGCAGCAACCAATAGGCCACCCAAAACATTGATAACACTTATCCACCAACACAACAAATTCCATTACTGCTTAATGTCAAACCTATCTGAGCACGCGGTTTGTGTCTTTTTGTTCTGATTTTTGCCTGATTTTCAAAGCTTCTGAAATTAATTTTGCCGTCCCAATTATCACCTCATGAACTTCTGTTAACATGCTAAAGAGATCATTTCGTTTTTCCAATTCTTATCAAAAGAATACCACACATCTATTTCTCAAATCATCGTGAGAGAGAGAGAGACAGAGAGAGAGAGAGAGAGAACGAACGAACGAAACTTTATTTCAAGAGGGTAAAGGAGTAAGCACAAAGCGCTTGTTTACATCCGGCCCTGTGAGCAAGAATAATAATGATGAACAGAAAAGAGAGAAAAAAAAGTGAGAGTCAAATTCACAACAGCAACATCAAAATCACGTAAGCAGTTACAAACATAGGTCTAGATATGTATGTACAACACAAAAAGTGAGAGTCAAATTCACAACAGCAACATCCAAATCACGAAAGCAGCTACAAACATAGGTCTAGATATGTATGCACAACACAAAAAAGTGAGAGTCAAATTCACAACAGCAACATCCAAATCACGTAAGCAGCTACAAACATAGCTCTAGATATGTATGCACAACACGAAAACGCTAGAAATAAATAACAAGAGGGACAACAGGGACGGGGCGTGGTGGAGAGAAGGAGGAAGAGACCAGGGGAAGAGTAAAGAAGGTAGGGGAGGCTGACTGAACAGACAGGTATACTGACAGTGGAGACAGACATGGAGAGACTGACAGCGGAGGAGAGAGGCATGTACATATCCACAATCAATACAGCTTTCTTGTTAATGATTTATGTGTCACATTATCACGTGTATTTCAGTAAATGTGCATGATCTATGTTTTTGAAGGTAGGGATGCCTTTGACAGTGTTTCCATTCAGACAGGACAATATTTCATTCCATAAATAGCCCCTGAAAAGAACAGACTAGATTTGAAAAGATTGATCCTTGGAAGTGGCACCATAACTCTGTGAACATGACAATGAGTGTTGGTTACAAATTTATTATTTTTAATGAGGGGGGAGCAAATCCAGACATGATTTTGAATATAAATAGACCTTTGAGATAGATATATATATATATATAAGTTATGTTTTCAGTGAAAGGATATCGAGAACTTTATTATCAGATATAGTAAATGATGAAGATTTTAAAAGAATCAGTTTTATAGCTCGTCTATGCAGAGTTAAATGAGGTTTCATAATGTCACTTGCCGAATCCCACGCTGTCGAAGCATAGTGTGTGTCTCTATGTAAGATTCTTTAATGTGTAATTCTATATAGTGACTCCAAAATAGCTTTCGACAATGATGATTCAAAAAGTGATTAATTCTAGACAGTCGATGTGTGTGTGTGTGTGTGTGTGTGTGTGTGTGTGTGTGTGTGTGTGTGTGTGTGTGTGTGTGTGTGTGTGTGTGTGTGTACAGAATTATATTAATACCTTTTTTTTGCATAAGGGTGAAAAATGATGTGACCATGACGTGTTATTATCGATAGTGACTCCAAAGATTTTGTGGTGGTCAACTTCTTCGCCGTTGATAAAAATAGACGAACAGTTTATTGACGTACATTGACGTTCTTGCCTTTATTTATCAGGATTAAAAAAAAATTAGGATGGAAGATTCATGTGCTTTAGTTCTGACCATTCATTCAGAGAGAGAGAGAGTGTGTGTGTGTGTGTGTGTGTGTGTGGAATCTGACTGAGTGACGCAGAAAACGCTCTCTTCACTATGTTTATACACCCTCATGATTATGTTTAAACACTTTAACATTATCATTGAGCACCATCTTCATTATCTTTAACGCTTTATTTTTAAACACTCACATCGTTATGTTTAAACACCCTCTCCATAATGTTTAAACACCCTCACCATTGTGTTCAAACACCGTGATCATCAAGTTTAAACGCCATCATCATTAAGTTTACACACCTTCTCCATTAACTTTGAACATTCTCATCACTCTGTTTAACCACCCTCTTCGTTATATTCAAACGCCAGCATACTTCCTCTCCACCTCCACCTTTACGACGCCGCAGACGTGACAAATTCCCAGCTTGGTTTTTGCCAGCACTTGGGACTTCAACCTCCCCAAAAAACATCACATTATTTGATATGTAGATATCAAACTCTCTCTCTCTCTCTCTCTCTCTCTCTCTCTCACACACACACACACACAGACGCACACACACACACACACACACACACACACACACACACACGCACACAGACGCGCGCGCACACACACACACACACACACACACACACACACACACACACACACACATTTAACTTTTCAAAACACGTTTGTGCCTAGTGGTTGCGTTTAAAGAGACGGTAGTTTCGGTCCTATCTTGATCAACAAACATTTCTGTTGTGCTGTTTTGACCGTTTCCTGATCTAGGCTATTATTACAAACATTTGAAACATTATTTCTAACGGAACACGCATTGCTGAACACCGCCCAACTGACTAAGTAGCAGCGCAGGGCCTCCTCTGGTGTGTAACCTTCTCGTGACAGACATAGTATCGATAGTCCCTTGTGGACACTCCGACGCTGAGACTGCGAAAGACGAATCCGGATGTGGCTGTGTGTATTTGTATTTGTAAATCTCTTTTTTTTTTTGGTCAACAGATTTCTCTGTGTGAAATTCGGGCTGCTCTTCCCAGGGAGAGCGCGTCGCTACACAGAGAGCGCCCATGAGCGATGTTGCAGTGATGCCACTGGATGCAGATGATAGGAATTAACAAATGAATAACAACTAGATAAATGAATAAATATATCAACAGATAAATAAATAAACAAATAAATAAATAAATAAATAAATGAATAAATAAACAGATAAATGAATAACTAAATATTCCAAATGTGCTTCACTCGCAGCTGTCTATTCCTTTCCCTCTTGTTTTTCCCACTGGATGCAAATGGTAGTAAGTGACACATAAATAGATAAGTATATCAATCTATTAAGATAAATAAATAAAATAAACAATTATGATGTGCTCAACTTGCAGTTGTCTATTCTTTCCCTCGTTCCCCTCCCACCCCCACCCCACCCACCCCCTTACTCACCTAATGAGGACGTCAGAAAGACGACTTTGAAACCAGGCGCATCTGTTGACGCATCGACGAAAGCAAAGTTGAAACACAGCACAGGCCGGCGCCATTGAGTGTGGTAGGGTGACGTCACCGTGTTGTTTGTCGTCACACCCTGGGTGTCGGGGTTCAGTTCTGGGCACGACGACAGCTTGTGGTAGTCTGGACACACCCGCTGACCTTCGTTCCTCCTCCAGGCCAGGACCCCAACATCACTGCAGCTCTGTGTCCGCAACTGGGTCACGCTTCCCACAGGAACGTGCAGCTGGAGGAAGCAGTCAAACCTCGATGTGTTCAGTCCTGTCGATGTGTTGTTGTTATCAGTGCTGGCTTCTGTAATGGAAACCTGGGTGATACACTCATCATTGTTTAAAGGATGAACTTTCAATTGGAGTTTATTGCCACTATCGTTAGTTGAAGTGGAACTGGTTGACAACGTTGCTGTATCGTCGTTTAAAGGCAGGCTGGTTGACAACGTTGCTGTACCGTTGTTTAAAGGCAGGCTGGTTGACAACGTTGCTGCATCGTTGTTTAAAGGCAGGCTGGTTGACAACGTTGCTGTACCGTTGTTTAAAGGCAGGCTGGTTGACAACGTTGCTGTACCGTCGTTTAAAGGCAGGCTGGTTGACAACGTTGTTGTATCGTCGTTTAAAGGAAGGCTGGTTGAAAACGCTGTATCGTTTAAATCGTTCTCATTGTCCTCTTTCTGAACACCGACTTTCTCTGTTCGCTCTTTGCCGTTCGCAGTTGACGTGTTCAACGTTATCAGAATCATAAGAGAGAGAAGTTTTGTGTAACGTGATGACAAAGTCCTGTTTACAAACATTGTGAAATGAAATATCTTGTGATGTAATGTTTGGATCTGCAGGGTTTGTGTCAGTTGTGATGAGTTGCTGATTTCGGATTGACAATATCCATATATGTATGATTGTGTGTATGTGCGTGTGTGTGAGAGAGAGATTTTTTTTCTTTAGTTTGCAATATGACCAACGTATACACTAGAAACACACACACACACACATGTACGCGCACGCGCGCGCGCGCACACACACACACACACACACACACACACACACAATCGGCGTTCAAAGCATCTATTCCATAAGGACACTTCTCTCTTCCACCACTCCCTTTGGTTTTATATTTTTTTCAATTTTGTTGTTGTTGTTATTTTCTTAATTGATATATTTCTTCATTTCGTGTGTGTGTGTGTGTGTGTGTGTGTGTGTGTGTGTGTGTGTGTGTGAACAGAGAACGTGCAACTTCTAATTAACCAGTGGTGTTACATAAAGTCGGCCATGACGCAATTGACACACATGCGCGCGTGCACACACACACACACACACACACACAGATAGATTATATATATATACATACATACATACATTTTATATTTCTCTGTGTGTGTCGGTGTCACAAATTGTGACGACAGTTTTTTCTCCACCCTCTCCTTCCCCCCCCCCCCCCCCCCCCCCCCCCCCGCCATCCTTCAGTTCCGGTAGAAGTCCCGAAGTGCGCACGAACCACGTGCATGTTACTCACTTCACCTGAGCGTGAGGCACGAACATGTGTGCCGGTCTGGGTTTTGGCTTGTTGTTTTTTTATTGTTTTTTTTTGTTTGTTTTGTTTGTTTGTTTTTTTTGGTGTGTGTATAGTTGTGTGGTAAATCGAATTCAAATTACTATTATCTAATACATATAATTTTCACCTGAGTGCTTGTGATAGAGAGAGCGGAAGAGAATAAATTTGGCATGGGAGAGAAACATCCGTATTCTGTGTTTGTGTTGTCGGGTGAACTGGGGTGGGTGTTAGGTTTTTAAACAGCTCTCGACCTCTTCCCTAGGGGGATCGTGACAGTAGGTATGGGACAGGTGAAGGTATGTACACGTGTTCGTGCTTTTTTTTTTTTTTTTTTTTTTTTTTTTGGTCATGATCTTTATTCCTATGTTTGTACAAACCTGGCTTTCACTTTCCATAGAAAAGCCGATACGGTATTTGAGTCTCACCCATCTGAAGGAAAAGACCAATCCGATCAGCAGTTGAGTTTACTGCCTTAAATGCTCATGAAGTATACTTATATGGTCCTGTGTGGAGACGCATCCTTTCTTTATCCTGTTGGAGACACCTAAAAAGCCCACACTTTCTCGCAAACCCACGATTTCTCTTTACTAAGATTGGAATTGTGAGAAAGTGTTGTCATTCCCCTCCCGCATTTTCTCTCAATGTGTGAGAAAGCGTGGGGAGTTCCCTCATTGTTACATCAGGAAAGTATCCTTTTGTCATCGGAGATGGTTTCTTGTCTTTCCCCGACACAAATCCTGAAGAAATATGAGAGAAAGAAAAGGAACAGAGAAAGAGGGGGGTGACGCTAACAGCGATCATGTTGATGACAATGGTGTTAGCGAATACATCAACAATAGTGACACTGAAACTATCTGTTGTATTTCACACAAGATGAATCATTGCATCTACCTCAAATTCAACTTCGGAATCAATAGTAAACAACAAAATTAAGGTGATGCTTAAAACTGAAACAGAACTCAAGTATACTTGAACCCAGTCTTTTCCAAGGGATGTTGGGAATAGCATCGAAATGATTGAACTTTCTACATAAACATGACAGAAAAGGGTGTTTCTCAATGCTTTACTCTCGCGTAGGGAGTGTTAGCCCACGATTCCTCGCAGTTCCAATGATGTCTCCCACTTTGAGAGAAATCGTGGGACTGTTAGAAAGTGTGGTTGTTCCCCTCCCACGTTTTCTATCAATTGTTCTTTGTCGTCGGGTTGGATTCCTGTCTTTTACCAACAAAAACCTTAGTGAAAATTGAGAGGTGGGGGGGAGAGAGGGGGGAGAGAGAGAGGGGGGGGCGAGAGAGAGAGGGGGGGGAGAAAGAGGTGGACGACGACAACGACAATGTGTCCAGTTTCTGTGTGTCAATGGACTGGAGGTTTGAATCCTCAATAACATTGACTAGTTTTCCTTGGGCGGGAAAGCGTAGCGCACTTGAAGGCAGGGTCAGTGTTGGCTTTTGTTATCTGATGTAGGCCTTTCTGTGATGTGCGTTGTGACAGTACCAGTGTCAGCCATTAGTGCAGACACACTGACTGCCTGACAATCAGCCACAACACTTGTGTTTGCCATACAAACGCCATCATGTACTTCTGGCGTGGTTGTATTTGACGGGGTATAGTCAGACATTCTGTGGGCGAATCTTTAGTTGTCATTCCACTGTAATCACTCTTTGATTTAATGATGTGTTTTCTCTGCTATTTATCAATCTAGTTTGGTCTTTGAACAGACCGCGCAGGGCGTTTCCCTCTTCTTGCAGACTGTCGTTTTTGTTCGTGTGTTTGTGTTTTGAGTGCTTCTTTTCCCGCATTGTCTGCGTCGCCATGTTCAGTGTATGGTCAGTGTGAGATTTCCTGTCTGCATCCAGGTCCTTGATGCATGACTTGTACATCGGCTCACTGCATAACTGCAGGCACTGCACACACACACACACACACACACACACACTGATGGAGAATCAGTGCTGTGTGTCTGCAGGCTGGTCAGTAGTGTCCTGTAGTGTGGGGGCAGAGGGGTGGCTGTCCACACAGGATGTTGTGCCAGTGTCTGTCTGCTGCACCTCGGCATCCTGATGCTGGTCACTGTCAGTCGGAGGGGGTTCGGGGGTGGTGGTGGGGGGTGGGGGGGGCAGTCGGGGTCCGGGGGTGGTGGTGGGGGGTGGGGGGGGAGTTGGGGTCCGGATGTGGTGGTGGGGGGTGGGGGGGAGTTGGGGTCCGGGGGTTGTGATGGTGGGGGTGTGGGGGGGCAGCCGGGGGTTGTGATGGTGGGGGGGGGGGGAGGTCCGGGGGTTGTGATGGTGGGGGGGGAGGACAGTCGGGGTCCGGGGGTTGTGATGGTGGGGGTGTGGGGGGGCAGCCGGGGGTTGTGGTGGGGGAGGACAGTCGGGGTTCGGGGGTGGTGGTGGGGGGTGGGGGGGGCAGTCGGGGTCCGGGGGTTGTGGTGGGGGGTGGGGGGTGGGGGGGGGTGAGTCGGGGTCCGGGGGTTTAGATGGCTGTCCGTCCAGTGGAGTGACGGCACTGACACACACTGGAACAGGTAGGTCCATGTCAGTGCCGTCACCAGATGTAGCCATGGGTCAATCCACTGCCAGCTCCTCTCCCATCTCTACACACTGATAATTTCCCACACAGAATGGAGAAAACTGTGAAAACTGTGAGTTGTAAAATAAGACTCACTTTTGATAAAAGGTGTCCAAGGTTTCAGACCATAGGTGGGGGGAAGGGCAGCAGAGCTCCAGCGGACTGCGGACTTCACTCCGGTCAGACCGTCTGAGTGTGGCCTGGGAACGCTGAAGTGGAAGAAAGGCGCCGTCTTCGTGGAGGTGCTGTTGGGGTCACTGACAGTTGGACGGAGGTCAGGGGGCGAGACATCAGTGACTGACAGCAAACATGGATCACCACAGACCTCAGCAGATTCACTGTCCCCCATTGGCAGCAGGGACGGCGCGGTGTGTGATGTCATCAGTCATGACGGAGGGACGGCGCTGTGTGTGATGTCATCAGTCATGAGGGAAGGACGGCGCTGTGTGTGATGTCATCAGTCATGACGGAGGGACGGCGCTGTGTGTGATGTCATCAGTCATGACGGAGGGACGGCGCGGTGTGTGATGTCATCAGTCATGACGGAGGGACGGCGCTGTGTGTGATGTCATCAGTCATGACGGAGGGACGGCGCGGTGTGTGATGTCATCAGTCATGACGGAGGGACGGCGCGGTGTGTGATGTCATCAGTAATGACGGAGGGACGGCGCTGTGTGTGATGTCATCAGTCATGACGGAGGGACGGCGCGGTGTGTGATGTCATCAGTCATGACGGAGGGACGGCGCTGTGTGTGATGTCATCAGTCATGACGGAGGGACGGCGCTGTGTGTGATGTCATCAGTCATGACGGAGGGACGGCGCGGTGTGTGATGTCATCAGTCATGACGGAGGGACGGCGCGGTGTGTGATGTCATCAGTCATGACGGAGGGACGGCGCGGTGTGTGATGTCATCAGTCATGACGGAGGGACGGCGCTGTGTGTGATGTCATCAGTCATGACGGAGGGACGGCGCGGTGTGTGATGTCATCAGTCATGACGGAGGGACGGCGCTGTGTGTGATGTCATCAGTCATGACGGAGGGACGGCGCGGTGTGTGATGTCATCAGTCATGACGGAGGGACGGCGCTGTGTGTGATGTCATCAGTCATGACGGAGGGACGGCGCTGTGTGTGATGTCATCAGTCATGACAGAGGGACGGCGCTGTGTGTGATGTCATCAGTCATGACGGAGGGACGGCGCTGTGTGTGATGTCATCAGTCATGACAGAGGGACGGGGCTGTGTGTGATGTCATCAGTCATGACGGAGGGACGGGGCTGTGTGTGATGTCATCAGTCATGACAGAGGGACGGGGCTGTGTGTGATGTCATCAGTCATGACGGAGGGACGGCGCTGTGTGTGATGTCATCAGTCATGATGGAAGGACGGCGCTGTGTGTGATGTCATCAGTCATGATGGAAGGACGGCGCTGTGTGTGATGTCATCAGTCATGACGGAGGGACGGCGCTGTGTGTGATGTCATCAGTCATGACGGAGGGACGGCGCTGTGTGTGATGTCATCAGTCATGATGGAAGGACGGCGCTGTGTGTGATGTCATCAGTCATGATGGAAGGACGGCGCTGTGTGTGATGTCATCAGTCTTGACGGAGGGACGGCGCTGTGTGTGATGTCAGTCTTGACGGAGGGACGGGGCTGTGTGTGATATCAGTCATGACGGAGGGACGGGGCTGTGTGTGATGTCATCAGTCTTGACGGAGGGACGGCGCTGTGTGTGATGTCATCAGTCTTGACGGAGGGACGGCGCTGTGTGTGATGTCATCAGTCTTGACGGAGGGACGGCGCTGTGTGTGATGTCAGTCATGACGGAGGGACGGGGCTGTGTGTGATGTCATCAGTCATGACGGAGGGACGGCGCTGTGTGTGATGTCAGTCTTGACGGAGGGACGGCGCTGTGTGTGATGTCATCAGTCATGACGGAGGGACGGCGCTGTGTGTGATGTCATCAGTCTTGACGGAGGGACGGCGCTGTGTGTGATGTCATCAGTCATGACGGAAGGACGGTGCTGTGTGTGATGTCATCAGTCATGACGGAAGGACGGTGCTGTGTGTGATGTCATCAGTCATGACGGAGTCCTGCAGTTTGCTGACGATGGAGCACAGCACGTCAAACTCACACCTGCCCCATGCCTGACACTGGTTGTCCTGTATCAGACAGGAGTCAGCTCCCTTGGCCTGTATCAGACAGGAGTCAGCTCCCTTGGCCTGTATCAGACAGGAGTCAGCTCCCTTGGCCTGTATCAGACATCAGTCAGCTCCCTTGGCCTGTATCAGACATCAGTCAGCTCCCTTGGCCTGTATCACACATGAACCAGCTCCCTTGGCCTGTATCACACATGAACCAGCTCCCTTGGCCTGTATCAGACATGAACCAGCTCCCTTGGCCTGTATCACACATGAACCAGCTCCCTTGTCCTGTATCACACATGAACCAGCTCCCTTGGCCTGTATCACACATGAACCAGCTCCCTTGCCCTGTATCACACATGAACCAGCTCCCTTTTTCCATGTTGTGTTTTGCTTAAGTCGTCGAGTCATGTTTTTATGCATTTTTCCTCATTATTGCTGTAAACCTGTATAAACGTTTTTGCTAAATTATGTCGAGGCGGCTCAGTACAAACTGAGTGGGACCTGTATAATGTTGACTCCATAGTCTCCATCTTCCCATACCACAGCGAAGTTAGAGTCGGGGTCGGGATTGTTGAAGTAACGCAATGCAGGAGCATCACGCCACTTCTTTAGTTTGTTGTTCAATACATCGGAACGTGTTTTTGTCGTCTTTTTTGTGTTTGTTTGCTTTCCGAGGTGCCTTTTAAGTACAGGCATAGCCCCTTGTACATTTGGCACGAAGGAATCCATACCGCATTTTAACTACAGTGGATGAGCATGGAAGTTGGAGGGTTCACAGAGAACGTCTGATGCCCATGACAACTGGAGGAAACGAATCTCAGGTATTCACTGTTGGCCCACAGTCCTCAGACACTCCGAGAAGATGACTACTCCACGACTTGGCGAGGTAACATTGAGGGGCCATGTTTTCTGGGGCACGTCTCACCTCTCTTCACAGCACCAGAAATGTGTCAAACATGGGAAACAGAACCACAACAAGCACTTGAAAACACACTCACAAAAATCACAACTGCATTAATGAACATTGCACAAATCATTGGACAAGGATAGGGGAAGGGAGGGGGGATGACAGTGTGGACAAGGATAGGGGAAGGGAGGGGGGATGGCAGTGTGGACACTGATAGGGGAAGGGAGGGGGGATGGCAGTGTGGACACTGATAGGGGAAGGGAGGGGGGATGGCAGTGTGGACACTGATAGGGGAAGGGAGGGGGGATGGCAGTGTGGACACTGATAGGGGAAGGGAGGGGGGATGGCAGTGTGGACAAGGATAGGGGAAGGGAGGGGGGATGGCAGTGTGGACAAGGATAGGGGAAGGGAGGGGGGATGGCAGTGTGGACAAGGATAGGGGAAGGGAGGGGGGATGGCAGTGTGGACAAGGATAGGGGAAGGGAGGGGGGATGGCAGTGTGGACAAGGATAGGGGAAGGGAGGGGGGATGGCAGTGTGGACAAGGATAGGGGAAGGGAGGGGGGATGGCAGTGTGGACACTGATAGGGGAAGGGAGGGGGGATGGCAGTGTGGACAAGGATAGGGGAAGGGAGGGGGGATGGCAGTGTGGACAAGGATAGGGGAAGGGAGGGGGGATGGCAGTGTGGACAAGGATAGGGGAAGGGAGGGGGGATGGCAGTGTGGACACTGATAGGGGAAGGGAGGGGGGATGGCAGTGTGGACAAGGATAGGGGAAGGGAGGGGGGATGGCAGTGTGGACAAGGATAGGGGAAGGGAGGGGGGATGGCAGTGTGGACAAGGATAGGGGAAGGGAGGGGGGATGGCAGTGTGGACAAGGATAGGGGAAGGGAGGGGGGATGGCAGTGTGGACAAGGACAGGGGAAGGGAGGGGGGATGGCAGTGTGGACACTGACAGGGGAAGGGAGGGGGGATGGCAGTGTGGACAATGATAGGGGAAGGGAGGGGGATGGCAGTGTGGACAAGGATAGGGGAAGGGAGGGGGATGGTATTGGTGGGATTCCGGTTTGCATGTTGCTCACTTCAATCAGTGAGAGCTTGATCATTTCACAACTGTTTAACAGCAACGCAGCCGTGGTTTTCTGGCCTGGACGTGAGATGCAGACAAGGTCCATTCCCACCCTGTGGAATAATCTTGTGTGTACAATCAATGGTTTGCAACTTTCGTAAAACAAAGTTATAAACGGTCTTAAGAGTTTAGAGATATAATGCGAAGTTATCAGGTTTTTTTAATGTTCCCACAGAAACATCATCAAAACAGCTGTATAACAGATGAGTCAGTGTGTTGATGATATGTTGGAAAAGCGGAAAAGACTTGTCCATTTGAATCAATATCACAACTTATAAATTGTAACCAAAAAATGCAGCACAAGGCTGGGAAACAAATGTAATTGTATACGTTTATCACAGCTGAAAATGAAGTGAAATACAGAACAATATTTTACTGATAACCAGATCCTTTGTATAGAAATGTAAAATGTAGAATACATAGCGACTACAAACATTCATAAAAGACATGCAGGTACAAGAAGTTGACAAGTATTTGATCTCTTTGCTGACAACGTAAATGCGGTGCAGAAATGGGCGAAACTCATACGTACTGTACCGAGCATTGAACCTGGATTGAAATGCCACATAGAAACAATGTTCTTGCGAATATTTGTTGATTTGCCTTTATTATTCTGATGCTCGGGACCCGGTGTTCGAATCAGCATTCCGATTTTACCTCCCAGCGAAATATCCTATTTGTATCTGTTTATATTTGTCTGTGATAAAAGAAATGATTTCAAAACATAATGAAAACTGATCCTAGTCATTTAGTTTTTGTCAAACCACTTGAAGTCTACTTCCACTGCAGGGTGATCAAATGTTACAAGCAAACTTTAGAAATGTAATGTGATACATCAGAGAATGATATGAGTTTTAACAGAACATGGTGTCTTCACAGATGGCAGAGAAAGGTGTGTTTGTTTTATGTCTGATCATGATGTCAGTTTTAACAGAACATGACTAAACCGCTACAAATAAAACTCGGGAAATGACCAAAGCGCTACAAAGAAAACTCGCGAAATGACTAAAGCGCAACGAAAAAAACTCGGGAAATGACTAAAGCGCAACGAAGAAAACTGGGGAAATGACAAAAGCGCTACAAATAAAACTCGGTAAATGACTAAAGCGCAACAAAGAAAACTCGGGAAATGACTAAAGCGAAATGACTAAAGCGCAACGAAAAAAACTCGGTAAATGACTAAAGCGCAACAAAGAAAACTCGGGAAATGCCTAAAGCGAAATGACTAAAGCGCAACGAAAAAAACTCGGGAAATGACTAAAGCGCAACGAAGAAAACTCGGGAAATGACTAAAGCGCAACGAAGAAAACTCGGGAAATAACTAAAGCGCTACAAATAAAACTCGGGAAATGACTAAAGCGCAACGAAGAAAACTCGGGAAATAACTAAAGCGCTACAAATAAAACTCGGGAAATGACTAAAGCGCGATAAAGAAAATTCGGAAATTGACCAAAGCGCTACAAAATAAACTCGGAAAGTGACTGAAAGTGAGAAAGTCGGGATTGACTAAAAGCTCCAGAAAGAAAATTCGGGAAATGACTAAAGCGCTACAAATAAAACTCGGGAAATGACTAAAGTGCAACGAAGAAAACTCAGGAAATGACTAAAGCGCAACGAAGAAAACTCAGGAAATGACTAAAGCGCTACAAATAAAACTCGGGAAATGACTAAATCGCTAGGAATAAAACTCGGGAAATGACTAAAGCGCATGACTAAAGCGCAACGAAGAAAACTCGGGAAATGACTGAAATGAAATGAAATTATGGTGCTTGGAGCCTCGCCGACCACTAAGGCCATCTCAAGGCTATCACCGCGTCAATTACTACTACAAGGCTAAAAAAACAACCAATTAAAACGAGTCACCACTTCAAACTTTCCACTCCAAAGTTAAAAAAAAAAAACTTCCATAGTTTAAAACCTTCAAATCTGGTTAAAAAGGTTCACTTCTTTTAAGAAGTCCATCAGCGCCCACGGAGGGACATCACGAAACAAAGTCTTCAAAGAAACCGCCGTGTAATGTCTGTGTCTAACGTCATGCAGATCCCAACAGTCAAGGAGCACGTGTTTCACGGTGAGAGGCTCGTCACAGGGAATGCATCGAGGGGCCTCTTCCCCCTTCAACAAGAATGAGTAAAAAAAAGTGTGCCCCGTACGCAGTCTGCACAGCACAGACTCCTCCTTTCTGTTCTTCACCCCCGAAGGGAGGGTCTCTTTTAGGTCCGGACGGATCTGGAAGAGCTTGTTGTCCGTCTGGGTGTTCCACTTCTCTTGCCAAAGATCCTTAACATCAGTATTGACCTTCCGCTTCATGTCTGTATAGGGTACCAAGGATCTGGACAATTCTTTCTTTACAGCGTTCCTGGCCAGCAGGTCCGCCCTTTCGTTACCACGAATGCCAACATGTCCGGGAACCCAGGCCAACACAACCTCGTATCCTTTCTTCGTTGCGAGAGTAAAAGTTTCATAAAATTCCAGCAGTTTGGGATGAGTGATATTCCTGCAGGCGATCGCCTCCAGGGCTGACAAAGAGTCGGAAAAGATCATGAATCTCTTCTGTTTGGAAGAGAGAACCATTTTTAACCCCAGGACCAGTGCGGTCAGTTCCGCGGTGTATACCGAGCTGTCAGACAGGATGTGTTCCGTTGAGGGCCGGTCAGGAAAGGCGGGACAGAACGCAGATGCGGCGACTCCGTCCTCTGACTTGGACCCGTCAGTGAAGATGCCCTGAAAAGTGGGGAAGTTGTGGCACAGTTCCGAAAAGTAGGTTCTGTAGGCCAGAGAACTGGTGGTGTCCTTACGGTATGAGGCCAGATCGAATCGGACCTCAGGTGTTGTAAAGGTCCACGGGGGGCTGTCAGGGAACTTAGAGAAATCTGAGATGCCACCGACATCCAGATCGGCATTTTCCAAGTGCGGCTGAATGCGGAGTCCGAGAGGAGGTATGCAGTTTGGGTTGTCTGTAAATTTCGTATCGAAAGGGTTGTTGAATACAGCGTCGTAAGCACGGTTTGCAGGTTCCGAAAACAATTTCAAATAATAGTTCAGGGTCAGCTTCAGTCTGCGGTTGGAAAGAGGCGGTTCCCCCGCCTCTGCATACAGGCTGTGCACAGGGGTGGTGCGGAAAGCACCTAAGCTGAGACGGAGCCCTTGGTGGTGTACAGGGTCCAAAAGTTTCAGGTAGGACGGTCTGGCCGAGCCGTATACAACACTTCCATAATCCAGTTTGGACCGGACCAGGGCTCTGTAGAGGTGCAAGAGAGTCCTCTTATCAGCACCGCAGTTCGTGTGTGCCACGACTCGGATGATGTTCAGGGCTTTTAGGCAAGATATTTTCAGCTGTTTAAATGTGGCTGAGAAAATTCAGCTTTTGATCGAAGACGACCCCTAGAAATCTGGCTTCCTTGACCGCCGGGATGGTGGATGTTCCCAGACGATTTCAGGGTCCGGATAAAACTGGCGAAAATTATGAAAATGGATGCATTCAGTTTTGGAGGACGAAAATGTGAAGCCATTCTCCTCTGCCCAACACTGGATTTTGTTGACGCAGAGCTGAAGCCGTCGCTGGATGCTGGCGTACGTGCTGCCGGTTGCATATAAGGCAAAATCATCCACGAACAGCGAGCTGTCCGATCCTTTCTGAACGGATTGAATGTCATTAATTTTGATGCTGAACAGAGCCGGCGACAGGATGCTCCCCTGCGGGACACCCAGCTCCTGCTCGTGAATGTCGGACAGGGTGGTGCTGACTCTCACCTGGAATTGTCTGTCTTGTAAAAAATTGTGGATGAACTGAGGCAGGTGTCCTCGGAAGCCGAGCTTGTGCAAGTCGGAAAGAATACCAAATTTCCACGTGGCATCGTAAGCCTTCTCCAGGTAAAAAAAATATGGCCACCACATGTTTGTTGACGAAAGCATTTCTTATCGTGGTTTCCAGACGAACCAGATGGTCAACGGTAGAGCGATGCTTGCGGAAACCGCACTGTTCTTTCGCCAGAAGGCCGTCGGTCTCTAGTTTCCACATCAGTCTACCGTTGACCATCTTCTCCATCAGTTTGCAGACGCAGCTGGTCAGTGCAATTGGGCGGTAGTTGGAGGGGTTCGAGGGGTCTTTTCCCGGTTTCGGCAGCGGGATTATGAGGGCTTTCCGCCAGGAGGGTGGAAAGAAGCCTGTGACCCAGATGTGGTTATAAACTTTAAGCAGGGTGTCCAGACAGGTTTGGGGAAGGTGCTTTAGAAGTTTATAATGGACCTCGTCCATTCCTGGACAGGAATCCGTACAGGTCTGAAGGGCAGATTTAAGTTCGTTCATTGTGAAAGGAAGGTTGTAATTCTCTGTGTTGTCGGAAAAGAAGTTACATGGTGTTTTTTCTGACAGGTTTTTGGTTTTAAGAAAGCGAGCAGATTTGTTAGCAGATCTCGAGTTCTGTTCTATTGTGGAGGCAAGCAAATTGGCAACTGCTTTCTTCTCTGTGACCAGAGCGTCTGAAAGTTTAAGATGGTGAAAGGTCGGGCATGCGTTTTTGCCCTTAATTCTTTTTAAAACCCTCCACACTTTCTTCTTGGGTGTGTTGGAGGTTAAGGAAGAGCAGAAATCTCTCCATGACTTCCTCTGGCTCTTTTTAAAAACATACCTGGCTTTCGCCCTCAGCTGTTGATGGGTTCGAACGCTATCGGACTCCGGTCTCTGAAAGACGCGTCGCTGCGCTCTCTTCCGAGACTTGCGGGCCTCCCGACATTCCGCGTTGAACCAGGGCGTTCTAGGGACCTGAGGCTTGGAGGTAGACGATGGGACTGCTGCTTTGGCGCAATCTAAAACGATCCGAGTCACAGTGTGAGCAGGGTCCTTGCTTTTCAATACCGTTTCTTCCTGCAGCTCCGCTCTTAACTTGGTGGTAAAAAAAACTCCAGTCTGCTTTGTCGTAGTACAGGCGGTCAGGCAGAGAGTCACCTTCTCCATCTGTGGGGCGGAGGATGACAGGAAAGTGGTCACTCCCGTGCAGATCGTCGTGCACCTTCCACTCGTAGTCCAGGACCAACGATGGATCGCAGACCGACAGATCTAAACGCGAGAGCTTTCCAGAGGACAGATGCAGGTAAGTGGGAGACTTGTCGTTAAGGCAGCACAAGTCCATGTCAGAAAGAAGGTTTTCTAAGAGAAGACCTCGGGCTGATGTCATCTCACTTCCCCAGAGTGGGGAGTGTCCATTGAAGTCGCCCAACAGTAAAAACGGACGTGGGAGCTGGTCGACCAGGTTCATGAGGTCCTGCCTCAGAACACGGATGGAAGGAGGAAGATAGAGCAGACAGTGATGGTTTTCTCAAGCGTGACTGACTGCCACCGCCTGTAAAGGGGTGCTTAAAAGAACTGTACTGTATAAAAGGGACTTATGTATAAAAAGAGCGACACCTCCCGTCAACCCCTCTTGCTTCGGTTGAGCGGGTTTAAAAACGGAGTTAAAACCAGAGAGAGATAAAACCTTGCCATCTCTTTGCAGAGTCTCCTGCAGCGCCAGCACTGAAGGTTTCAAAGCACGACAAAGCAGCTGGAGTTCCTGGAAGTTGGCATAGAATCCCCGGATATTCCAGTGGATCACTGCCATTAAAAAGGTTTTTTTTTTTTTAAATAAAGCAGCAGCCTATTCCATCGCTACCCCCTGCTCCTCCGCTTGCGGTGGCTCAAGGTCCGCCAGGATGGAGTATTTGTTTTTTGACATAAATTTTTCGGATTCCGACCGAGTCGGAATATCCACCACCTCGGCCCCTCCCGATCCCGCCGTGGCCGCAACCCTCCCCTCCTTGAGTTTTGGAGGTACGGGGGGTTTCCGGCCACTTCCGCCAGCCCGAGGGCCAGGCAGACGAGAGGCGGGGCGAGGGGGGCCGGGGGGTGGGGTGGGGCGGGAGGCAGACAACGTGCCTCCGCCCGAGGCTTTTCTCTCCCGCCCAGCAGCCCCTGAGGACTGCCGCGCAGGACGGGAAGGGGTGGACACAGCGCCTCCACCCAAGGCCAACGGTTCCGACGAGGCGGTTAAGTCGTCCGTCTGCGTTCCTGTGGACATCGTCTGGACCGCGACGTCCACCGTCCTGGATCTGACGACAGAGGCATACGACGCCTTAGATGACGCGGCCTCCACCTGCTTCCTTGCCTCAAAGAAGGAAATTTTCTGTTCTGTCTTGACTTTCTGGATTTGTTTTTCTTTCTTCCAGGCGGGGCAGTCCTTCGATGAGGACGGGTGGCCACCTCCACAGTTCGCACACCGGGCTGCACTGACGCAATCGCCCTGGTGCGCCGCCTTCGAACAGGTGCCACACGCCTCTTCCTCCTTACATCGGTCTCTGACATGTCCGAATTTCTGACACTTAAAGCATCTCAGAGGGGACGGTAACTACAGGCTGACATTAACTAGCAGGTATCCAACCCGAATGTCCTTGGGGACATCCGGGCAGCAGAAGGTGAGGAAGAAAGTGTTGGTCGGGACTCTGTCCGACCCCTTCCTCACCGTCACCCTGTACACTTCGGTCACTCCCTGAGAGGACAGCTCGCTCTTGATCTCGGCCTCAGACACACCTTTCAACTCTGGGCATCTGATGACTCCCTTTGAGCAGTTGAGACCATTGTGAGGGGAAATCTTCACCGCCCTATCCACGAAAGTGGTCGCCTTGAGAAGGAGCTGTGTCTGCCTTTTGGATTCTGTCTGCACTAAAAACGCTCCGCTCCTCAGCCTCTTGATGGATCTGAGCGATCCTGCCAGACACTGAAAGCCCTTCTGGACAGCGAAGGGGCTGAGAGCCGACAAGGGCTTGTCATCAGCGCCCTCCATCACTAGCCACGATGGCCAAAAACCGGAGGTCTCAACGACCTCCGACTCGGAGTCTGAGTCGTCGGTTCCCTGTTGTCGTCTTTTTCCGAGTTTGGGGGTGTGTGTTTGTTTAGGATTCATGTTGAAAAAAATTTTGAATTCATCCCTCCCTTACCCACCCACCATGGGGTCCAACTCAGGGGCCAGGGTCAAGGGAACACCAGCTTGACCCCTTCCAGATTTCGGGAGGGATATACAACCAGCAGCCCAGCTCCAACGTGCTCCCCCCCGATCATGCCCAGCTCCCGGGGACAGAGAGCCGAGCACTACGGGGGTTACCTTCGTCAGCCACTAAACTGCCAGTCTTGACCCAGCCCCACGAAGGGGTAGCCGATTGACACACACGGGCCAATGTGTGCCGCCTGTCTTAGGAGAGGTCCGAGCCCAAAGGGATGTGTTGAGAGCAGCGTGCTCTCTCAATCCCCAGGATCTCATTCCCCTCCATCACAGGTCGCGCCACACGGCAAACACAGCGGGCCTAAAGAAGGCCGCAGAGAAAAAAAGAATGTGGAAAAGAAGGCTTGATGGGGAGCTGAGGACAGAAAAGAGGCGGTAAAAAGAATAGAGAACAGCGAAAGGGACAGTGGGTCACGTTTAGTTTGGGCCTCACTCACGACCTGTTCGGCATGGGAAGCCCTATCAGGGGCATCAGTACAAAACCACCACTTATTCAGCCCTAACAGCTACGATGGCTATGTAGGCTGTCAATTAAGACCTGGGACCAGAGCACCAAACCCCAAGAAGCACTGATACCCCCGCCGACATAGCTCGCTCGATCACTGGCCACTAAGCCTCCCGACCACGACAAGGTAGTGACCCTCCCGGGAGTGGGTCAAGAGAACACCAGCCTGACCCCCTCCAGGTTTCAGGAGGCGGGAAATGACTAAAGCGCAAGGAAGAAAACTCGAGAAATGACTAAAGGGCTACAAATAAAACTCTGAAATGACAAGCGCTACAAATAAAACTCGGGAAATGACTAAAGCGCTACAAATAAAACTCGGGAAATGACTAAAGCGCTACAAATAAAACTCGGGAAATGACTAAAGCGTGATAAAGAAAACTCGGAATGACCAAAGCGCTACAAAATAAACACGGAAAGTGACTGAAAGTGACAAAGTCAGCATTGACTAAAAGCTCAAGAAAAAAACCTCAGGAAATGACCAAAGCGCAGCGAAGAAAACTCGGGAAATGACCAAAGCGCAACAAAGAAAACTCGGGAAATGACTAAAGCGCGACCAATAAAACTCGGGAAATGACTAAAGCGCTACAAATAAAACTCGGGAAATGACCAAAGCGCTACAAAGAAAAGTCGGGAAATGACCAAAGCGCTACAAAGGAAACTCGGGAAATGACTAAAGCGCAACGAAGAAAAATCGGGAAATGACTAAAGCGCTATTCCCGACAAAACTCCGGAAATAACCGAAATCACGACAATGAACTACCAAAAATGAAATACCAAAAGCGCCACAAATAAATCTCGGGAAATGACTAAAGCGCAACGAAGAAAACTCGGGAAATGACTAAAGCGCAACGAAGAAAACTCGGGAAATGACTAAAGCGCTACAAATAAAACTCGGGAAATGACTAAAGCGCTACAAATAAAACCTTGAAATGACTTAAGTGCTACAAATAAAACTCGGGAAATGATTAAAGCGCAACGACAAAAAAACTCGAGAAATGACTAAAGCGCTACAAATAAAACTCGGGAAATGACTAAAGCGCAACGAAGAAAACTCGGGAAATGACTAAAGCGCTACAAAGAAAACTCGGGAAATGACCAAAGCGTGACAAAGAAAACTCGGAAATTGACCAAAGCGCTACAAAATAAACTCGGAAAGTGACTGTAAGTGACAAAGTAGGGATTGACTAAAAGCTCAAGAAAGAAAACTCAGGAAATGACTAAAGAGCAACAAAGAAAACTCGGGAAATGACCGAAATCACGATAAAAAAAAAAAACAACTCAGGAAATGACCAAAGCGCAACGAAGAAAACTCGGGAAATGACCAAAGCGCAATGAAGAAAACTCGGGAAATGACCAAAGCGCAATGAAGAAAAATCGGGAAATGACTAAAGCACTACCAATAAAACCGGGAAATGACTAAAGCTCTACAAAGAAAATTCGGGAAATAACCAAAGCGCTACAAAGGAATCTCGGGAAATGACTAAAGTGCTAAGATAAAACTCGGGAAATGATTAAAGCGCAATGAAAAAAACTCGGGAAATGACTAAAGCGCAATGAAGAAAACTCGGGAAATCACAAAAGCGCTACAAATAAAACTTGGGAAGTGACTAAAGCGCAACGACGAAAACTCGGGAAATGACTGAAGCGTAACGAAGAAAACTCGGGAAATGACTAAAGCGCTACAAATAAAACTCGGGAAATGACTGAAACGCGACGAGAAAACTCGGGAACTGACCGATTCGCGACAAAACTCCGGAAATAACCGAAATCACGACAATGAACTCGGGAAATACCAAAAGCGCCACGAATAAAAGTCGGGAAATACCAAAAGCGCCACAAATAAAAGTCGGGAAATACCAAAAGCGCCACAAAGAAAACTCGGGAAATGACTAAAGCGCAACGAAGAAAACTCGGGAAATGACTAAAGCGCTACAAATAAAACTCGGAAATTGACCAAAGCACTACAAAATAAACTCGGAAAGTGACTGAAAGTCACAAAGTCGGGATTGACTAAAAGCTCAAAGAAAACTCGGGAAATGACTAAAGCGCAACGAAGAAAACTCGGGAAATGACTAAAGCGCCTGAAAGAAAACTCGGGAAATGACTCAAGCGCAACGAAGAAAACTCGGGAAATGACTAAAGTGCTACAAATAAAACTCGGGAAATGACTAAAGCGCAACGAAGAAAACTCGGGGAAATGACCAAAGCGCAACGAAGAAAACTCGGGAAATGACTAAAGCGCAATGAAGAAAACTCGGGAAATCACAAAAGCGCTACAAATAAAACTTGGGAAATGACTAAAGCGCAACGAAGGAAACTCGGGAAATGACTAAAGCGCAACGAAGAAAACTCGGGAAATGACTAAAGCGGTACAAATAAAACTCGAGAAATGACTAAAACGCAACGAAGAAAACTCGGGAAATGACTAAAGCACTACAAATATAACTCGGGAAATGACTAAAGCGCAACGAAGAAAACTCGGGAAATGACTAAAGCGCTACAAATATAACTCGGGAAATGACTAAAGCGCAACGAAGAAAACTCGGGAAATGACTAAAGCGCTACAAATAAAACTCGGAAATTGACCAAAGCGATACAAAATAAACTCGGAAAGTGACCGAAAGTGACAAAGTCGGGATTGACTAAAAGCTCACGAAAGAAAACTCGGGAAATGACTAAAGCGCAACGAAGAAAACTCGGGAAATGACTGAAACGCGACGAGAAAACTCGGGAACTGACCGATTCGCGACAAAACTCCGGAAATAACCGAAATCACGACAATAAACACGGGAAATACCAAAAGCGCCACAAATAAAAGTCGGGAAATACCAAAAGCGCCACAAATAAAAGTCGGGAAATACCAAAAGCGCCACAAAGAAAAAATACCAAAAGCGCCACAAAGAAAACTCGGGAAATGACTAAAATGCTACAAATAAAACTCGGGAAATGACTGAAGCGCAACGAAGAAAACTCGGGAAATGACTAAAGCGCCTGAAAGAAAACTCGGGAAATGACTCAAGCGCAACGAAGAAAACTCGGGAAATGACTAAAGTGCTACAAATAAAACTCGGGAAATGACTAAAGCGCAACGAAGAAAACTCGGGAAATGACTAAAGCGCAACGAAGAAAACTCGGGAAATGACTAAAGCGCTACAAAATAAACTCGGAAAGTGACTGAAAGTGACAAAGCCGGGATTGACTAAAAGCTCAAGAAAGAAAATTCGGGAAATAACTAAAGCGCTACAAATAAAACTCGGGAAATGACCAAAGCGCAACGAAGAAAACTCGGGAAATGACCAAAGCACAACGAAGAAAACTCGGGAAATGACCGAAATCACGATTAAAAAAAAACAAAAAAAAACTCAGGAAATGACCAAAGGGCAACGAAGAAAACTCGAGAAATGAGTAAAGCGCTACAAATAAAACTCGGGAAATGACTAAAGCGCTAAGATAAAACTCGGGAAATGATTAAAGCGCAATTAAAAAAAACTCGGGAAATGACTAAAGCGCAATGAAGAAAACTCGGGAAATCACAAAAGCGCTACAAATAAAACTTGGGAAATGACTAAAGCGCAACGACGAAAACTCGGGAAATGACTAAAGCGCTACAAATAAAACTCGGGAAATGACTGAAACGCGACGAGAAAACTCGGGAACTGACCGATTCGCGACAAAACTCCGGAAATAACCGAAATCACGACAATGAACTCGGGAAATACCAAAAGCGCCACAAATAAAAGTCGGGAAATACCAAAAGCGCCACAAATAAAAGTCGGGAAATACCAAAAGCGCTATATACCAAAAGCGCCACAAATAAAAGTCGGGAAATACCAAAAGCGCCACAAATAAAAGTCGGGAAATACCAAAAGCGCTACAAATAAAACTCGGGAAATGACTAAAGCGCAACGAAGAAAACTCGGGAAATGACTAAAGCGCAACAAATAAAACTCGGAAATTGACCAAAGCACTACAAAATAAACTCGGAAAGTGACTGAAAGTCACAAAGTCGGGATTGACTAAAAGCTCAACAAAGAAAACTCGGGAAATGACTAAAGCGCAACGAAGAAAACTCGGGAAATGACTAAAGCGCCTGGAAGAAAACTCGGGAAATGACTCAAGCGCAACGAAGAAAACTCGGGAAATGACTAAAGTGCTACAAATAAAACTCGGGAAATGACTAAAGCGCAACGAAGAAAACTCGGGAAATGACTAAAGCGCAACAAAGAAAACTCGGGAAATGACTAAAGCGCAACAAAGAAAACTCGGAAATTGACTAAAGCACTACAAAATAAACTCGGAAAGTGACTGAAAGTCACAAAGTCGGGATTGACTAAAAGCTCAACAAAGAAAACTCGGGAAATGACTAAAGCGCCTGAAAGAAAACTCGGGAAATGACTCAAGCGCAACGAAGAAAACTCGGGAAATGACTAAAGTGCTACAAATAAAACTCGGGAAATGACTAAAGCGCAACGAAGAAAACTCGGGAAACGACTAAAGTGCTACCAATAAAACCGGGAAATGACTAAAGCGCAACGAAGAAAACTCGGGGAAATGACCAAAGCGCAACGAAGAAAACTCGGGAAATGACTAAAGCGCTAAAGATAAAACTCGGGAAATAATTAAAGCGCAACGAAAAAAACTCGGGAAATGACTAAAGCGCAATGAATAAAACTCGGGAAATCACAAAAGCGCTACAAATAAAACTTGGGAAATGAATAAAGCGCAACGAAGGAAACTCGGTAAATGACTAAAGCGCAACGAAGAAAACTCGGGAAATGACTAAAGCGCTACAAATAAAACTCGAGAAATGACTGAAACGCGACGAGAAAACTCGGGAACTGACCGATTCGCGACAAAACTCCGGAAATAACCGAAATCATGACAATAAACTCGGGAAATACCAAAAGCGCCACAAATATAAAAGTCGGGAAATGACTAAAGTGCTACAAATAAAACTCGGGAAATGACTGAAGCGCAACGAAGAAAACTCGGGAAATTACTAAAGCGCAACAAAGAAAACTCGGGAAATGACTAAAGCGCTACTAATAAAACTCGGAAATTGACCAAAGCACTACAAAATAAACTTGGAAAGTGACTGAAAGTCACAAAGTCGGGATTGACTAAAAGCTCAAGAAAGAAAACTCGGGAAATGACTAAAGCGCAACGAAGAAAACTCGGGAAATGACTAAAGCGCCTGAAAGAAAACTCGGGAAATGACTCAAGCGCAACGAAGAAAACACGGGAAATGACTAAAGTGCTACAAATAAAACTCGGGAAATGACTAAAGCGCAACGAAGAAAACTCGGGAAATGACTAAAGCGCAACGAAGAAAACTCGGGAAACAACTAAAGTGCTACAAATAAAACTCGGGAAATGACTAAAGCGCAACGAAAAAATCTCGAGAAATGACCAAAGCGCAACGAAAAAAACTCGGGAAATGAGTAAAGCGCAACGAAGAAAAATCGGGAAATGACTAAAGCGCTACAAATATAACTCGGGAAATGACTAAAACGCAACGAAGAAAACTCGGGAATTGACTAAAGCGCTACAAATAAAACTCGGAAATTGACCAAAGCGATACAAAATAAACTCGGAAAGTGACCGAAAGTGACAAAGTCGGGATTGACTAAAAGCTCACGAAAGAAAACTCGGGAAATGACTAAAGCGCAACGAAGAAAACTCGGGAAATGACTAAAGCGCCACAAATAAAAGTCGGGAAATGACTGAAGCGCAACGAAGAAAACTCGGGAAATGACTAAAGCGCCTGAAAGAAAACTCGGGAAATGACTCAAGCGCAACGAAGAAAACTCGGGAAATGACTAAAGTGCTACAAATAAAACTCGGGAAATGACTAAAGCGCAACGAAGAAAACTCGGGAAATGACTAAAGCGCAACGAAGAAAACTCGGGAAATGACTAAAGCGCTACAAAATAAACTCGGAAAGTGACTGAAAGTGACAAAGCCGGGATTGACTAAAAGCTCAAGAAAGAAAATTCGGGAAATAACTAAAGCGCTACAAATAAAACTCGGGAAATGACCAAAGCGCAACGAAGAAAACTCGGGAAATGACCAAAGCACAACGAAGAAAACTCGGGAAATGACCGAAATCACGATTAAAAAAAAACAAAAAAAAACTCAGGAAATGACCAAAGGGCAACGAAGAAAACTCGAGAAATGAGTAAAGCGCTACAAATAAAACTCGGGAAATGACTAAAGCGCTAAGATAAAACTCGGGAAATGATTAAAGCGCAATTAAAAAAAACTCGGGAAATGACTAAAGCGCAATGAAGAAAACTCGGGAAATCACAAAAGCGCTACAAATAAAACTAGGAAATGACTAAAGCGCAACGACGAAAACTCGGGAAATGACTAAAGCGCTACAAATAAAACTCGGGAAATGACTGAAACGCGACGAGAAAACTCGGGAACTGACCGATTCGCGACAAAACTCCGGAAATAACCGAAATCACGACAATGAACTCGGGAAATACCAAAAGCGCCACAAATAAAAGTCGGGAAATACCAAAAGCGCCACAAATAAAAGTCGGGAAATACCAAAAGCGCTACAAATAAAACTCGGGAAATGACTAAAGCGCAACGAAGAAAACTCGGGAAATGACTAAAGCGCAACAAAGAAAACTCGGAAATTGACCAAAGCACTACAAAATAAACTCGGAAAGTGACTGAAAGTCACAAAGTCGGGATTGACTAAAAGCTCAACAAAGAAAACTCGGGAAATGACTAAAGCGCAACGAAGAAAACTCGGGAAATGACTAAAGCGCCTGGAAGAAAACTCGGGAAATGACTCAAGCGCAACGAAGAAAACTCGGGAAATGACTAAAGTGCTACAAATAAAACTCGGGAAATGACTAAAGCGCAACGAAGAAAACTCGGGAAATGACTAAAGCGCAACAAAGAAAACTCGGGAAATGACTAAAGCGCAACAAATAAAACTCGGAAATTGACCAAAGCACTACAAAATAAACTCGGAAAGTGACTGAAAGTCACAAAGTCGGGATTGACTAAAAGCTCAACAAAGAAAACTCGGGAAATGACTAAAGCGCCTGAAAGAAAACTCGGGAAATGACTCAAGCGCAACGAAGAAAACTCGGGAAATGACTAAAGTGCTACAAATAAAACTCGGGAAATGACTAAAGCGCAACGAAGAAAACTCGGGAAACGACTAAAGTGCTACCAATAAAACCGGGAAATGACTAAAGCGCAACGAAGAAAACTCGGGGAAATGACCAAAGCGCAACGAAGAAAACTCGGGAAATGACTAAAGCGCTAAAGATAAAACTCGGGAAATAATTAAAGCGCAACGAAAAAAACTCGGGAAATGACTAAAGCGCAATGAATAAAACTCGGGAAATCACAAAAGCGCTACAAATAAAGCTTGGGAAATGAATAAAGCGCAACGAAGGAAACTCGGTAAATGTCTAAAGCGCAACGAAGAAAACTCGGGAAATGACTAAAGCGCTACAAATAAAACTCGAGAAATGACTGAAACGCGACGAGAAAACTCGGGAACTGACCGATTCGCGACAAAACTCCGGAAATAACCGAAATCATGACAATAAACTCGGGAAATACCAAAAGCGCCACAAATATAAAAGTCGGGAAATGACTAAAGTGCTACAAATAAAACTCGGGAAATGACTGAAGCGCAACGAAGAAAACTCGGGAAATTACTAAAGCGCAACAAAGAAAACTCGGGAAATGACTAAAGCGCTACTAATAAAACTCGGAAATTGACCAAAGCACTACAAAATAAACTTGGAAAGTGACTGAAAGTCACAAAGTCGGGATTGACTAAAAGCTCAAGAAAGAAAACTCGGGAAATGACTAAAGCGCAACGAAGAAAACTCGGGAAATGACTAAAGCGCCTGAAAGAAAACTCGGGAAATGACTCAAGCGCAACGAAGAAAACACGGGAAATGACTAAAGCGCTACAAATAAAACTCGGGAAATGACTAAAGCGCAACGAAGAAAACTCGGGAAATGACTAAAGCGCAACGAAGAAAACTCGGGAAACAACTAAAGTGCTACAAATAAAACTCGGGAAATGACTAAAGCGCAACGAAAAAATCTCGAGAAATGACCAAAGCGCAACGAAAAAAACTCGGGAAATGAGTAAAGCGCAACGAAGAAAAATCGGGAAATGACTAAAGCGCTACAAATATAACTCGGGAAATGACTAAAACGCAACGAAGAAAACTCGGGAATTGACTAAAGCGCTACAAATAAAACTCGGAAATTGACCAAAGCGATACAAAATAAACTCGAAAAGTGACCGAAAGTGACAAAGTCGGGATTGACTAAAAGCTCACGAAAGAAAACTCGGGAAATGACTAAAGCGCAACGAAGAAAACTCGGGAAATGACTAAAGCGCCACAAATAAAAGTCGGGAAATACCAAAAGCGCCACAAATAAAAGTCGGGAAATACCAAAAGCGCCACAAAGAAAACTCGGGAAATGACTAAAATGCTACAAATAAAACTCGGGAAATGACTAAAGCGCAACGAAGAAAACTCGGGAAAGGACCGAAATCACGATTAAAAAAAAAAAAAACTCAGGAAATGACCAAACCGCAAAGAAGAAAACTCGGGAAATGACCAAAGGGCAACGAAGAAAACTCGGGAAATGGCTAAAGCGCAACGAAGAAAAATCGGGAAATGACTAAAGCGCTACAAATAAAACTCGGGAAATGACTAAAGCGCAACGAAGAAAACTCGGGAAATGACTAAAGTGCTACAAATAAAACTCGGAAATTGACCAAAGCGCTACAAAATAAACTCGGAAAGTGACTGAAAGTCACAAAGTCGGGATTGACTAAAAGCTCAAGAAAGAAAACTCGGGAAATGGCTAAGGCGCAACGAAGAAAACTCGGGAAATGACTAAAGCGCCTGAAAGAAAACTCGGGAAATGACTAAAGTGCTACAAATAAAACTCGGGAAATGACTAAAGCACAACGAAGAAAACTCGGGAAATGACTAAAGCGCAACGAAGAAAACTCGGGAAACGACTAAAGTCCTACAAATAAAACTCGGGAAATGACTAAAGCGCAACGAAGAAATCTCGGGAAATGACCAAAGCGCAACGAAAAAAACTCGGGAAATGAGTAAAGCGCAACGAAGAAAAATCGGGAAATGACCGAAATCACGATCAAAAAAAAAAACAACCTCAGGAAATGACCAAAGCGCAACGAAGAAAACTCGGGAAATGACCAAAGCGCAACAAAGAAAAATCAGGAAATGACTAAAGCGCTACCAATAAAACTCGGGAAATGACTAAAGCTCTACAAAGAAAATTCGGGAAATGACCAAGGCGCTACAAAGGAAACTCGGGAAATGACTAAAGTGCTAAAGATAAAACTCGGGAAATGATTAAAGCGCAACGAAAAAAACTCGGGAAATGACTAAAGCGCTACAAATAAAACTTGGGAAATAACTAAAGCGCAACGAAGAAAACTCGGGAAATGACTAAAGCGCAACGAAGAAAACTCGGGAAATGACTAAAGCGCAACGAAGAAAACTCGGGAAATGACTAAAGCGCTACAAATAAAACTCCTGAAATGACTGAAACGCGACGAGAAAACTCGGGAACTGACCGATTCGCGACAAAACTCCGGAAATAACCGAAATCACGACAATAAACTCGGGAAATACCAAAAGCGCCACAAATAAAAGTCGGGAAATACCAAAAGCGCAACAAAGAAAACTCGGGAAATCACTAAAGCGCTACAAATATAACTCGGGAAATGACTAAAGCGCAACAAAGAAAACTCGGGAAATCACTAAAGCGCTACAAATATAACTCGGGAAATGACTAAAGCGCAACAAATAAAACTCGGAAATTGACCAAAGCACTACAAAATAAACTCGGAAAGTGACTGAAAGTCACAAAGTCGGGATTGACTAAAAGCTCAACAAAGAAAACTCGGGAAATGACTAAAGCGCCTGAAAGAAAACTCGGGAAATGACTCAAGCGCAACGAAGAAAACTCGGGAAATGACTAAAGTGCTACAAATAAAACTCGGGAAATGACTAAAGCGCAACGAAGAAAACTCGGGAAACGACTAAAGTGCTACCAATAAAACCGGGAAATGACTAAAGCACAACGAAGAAAACTCGGGGAAATGACCAAAGCGCAACGAAGAAAACTCGGGAAATGACTAAAGCGCTAAAGATAAAACTCGGGAAATAATTAAAGCGCAACGAAAAAAACTCGGGAAATGACTAAAGCGCAATGAATAAAACTCGGGAAATCACAAAAGCGCTACAAATAAAACTTGGGAAATGAATAAAGCGCAACGAAGGAAACTCGGTAAATGACTAAAGCGCAACGAAGAAAACTCGGGAAATGACTAAAGCGCTACAAATAAAACTCGAGAAATGACTGAAACGCGACGAGAAAACTCGGGAACTGACCGATTCGCGACAAAACTCCGGAAATAACCGAAATCATGACAATAAACTCGGGAAATACCAAAAGCGCCACAAATATAAAAGTCGGGAAATGACTAAAGTGCTACAAATAAAACTCGGGAAATGACTGAAGCGCAACGAAGAAAACTCGGGAAATTACTAAAGCGCAACAAAGAAAACTCGGGAAATGACTAAAGCGCTACTAATAAAACTCGGAAATTGACCAAAGCACTACAAAATAAACTTGGAAAGTGACTGAAAGTCACAAAGTCGGGATTGACTAAAAGCTCAAGAAAGAAAACTCGGGAAATGACTAAAGCGCAACGAAGAAAACTCGGGAAATGACTAAAGCGCCTGAAAGAAAACTCGGGAAATGACTCAAGCGCAACGAAGAAAACACGGGAAATGACTAAAGTGCTACAAATAAAACTCGGGAAATGACTAAAGCGCAACGAAGAAAACTCGGGAAATGACTAAAGCGCAACGAAGAAAACTCGGGAAACAACTAAAGTGCTACAAATAAAACTCGGGAAATGACTAAAGCGCAACGAAAAAATCTCGAGAAATGACCAAAGCGCAACGAAAAAAACTCGGGAAATGAGTAAAGCGCAACGAAGAAAAATCGGGAAATGACTAAAGCGCTACAAATATAACTCGGGAAATGACTAAAACGCAACGAAGAAAACTCGGGAATTGACTAAAGCGCTACAAATAAAACTCGGAAATTGACCAAAGCGATACAAAATAAACTCGGAAAGTGACCGAAAGTGACAAAGTCGGGATTGACTAAAAGCTCACGAAAGAAAACTCGGGAAATGACTAAAGCGCAACGAAGAAAACTCGGGAAATGACTAAAGCGCCACAAATAAAAGTCGGGAAATGACTGAAGCGCAACGAAGAAAACTCGGGAAATGACTAAAGCGCCTGAAAGAAAACTCGGGAAATGACTCAAGCGCAACGAAGAAAACTCGGGAAATGACTAAAGTGCTACAAATAAAACTCGGGAAATGACTAAAGCGCAACGAAGAAAACTCGGGAAATGACTAAAGCGCAACGAAGAAAACTCGGGAAATGACTAAAGCGCTACAAAATAAACTCGGAAAGTGACTGAAAGTGACAAAGCCGGGATTGACTAAAAGCTCAAGAAAGAAAATTCGGGAAATAACTAAAGCGCTACAAATAAAACTCGGGAAATGACCAAAGCGCAACGAAGAAAACTCGGGAAATGACCAAAGCACAACGAAGAAAACTCGGGAAATGACCGAAATCACGATTAAAAAAAAACAAAAAAAAACTCAGGAAATGACCAAAGGGCAACGAAGAAAACTCGAGAAATGAGTAAAGCGCTACAAATAAAACTCGGGAAATGATTAAAGCGCAATTAAAAAAAACTCGGGAAATGACTAAAGCGCAATGAAGAAAACTCGGGAAATCACAAAAGCGCTACAAATAAAACTTGGGAAATGACTAAAGCGCAACGACGAAAACTCGGGAAATGACTAAAGCGCTACAAATAAAACTCGGGAAATGACTGAAACGCGACGAGAAAACTCGGGAACTGACCGATTCGCGACAAAACTCCGGAAATAACCGAAATCACGACAATGAACTCGGGAAATACCAAAAGCGCCACAAATAAAAGTCGGGAAATACCAAAAGCGCCACAAATAAAAGTCGGGAAATACCAAAAGCGCTACAAATAAAACTCGGGAAATGACTAAAGCGCAACGAAGAAAACTCGGGAAATGACTAAAGCGCAACAAAGAAAACTCGGAAATTGACCAAAGCACTACAAAATAAACTCGGAAAGTGACTGAAAGTCACAAAGTCGGGATTGACTAAAAGCTCAACAAAGAAAACTCGGGAAATGACTAAAGCGCAACGAAGAAAACTCGGGAAATGACTAAAGCGCCTGGAAGAAAACTCGGGAAATGACTCAAGCGCAACGAAGAAAACTCGGGAAATGACTAAAGTGCTACAAATAAAACTCGGGAAATGACTAAAGCGCAACGAAGAAAACTCGGGAAATGACTAAAGCGCAACAAAGAAAACTCGGGAAATGACTAAAGCGCAACAAATAAAACTCGGAAATTGACCAAAGCACTACAAAATAAACTCGGAAAGTGACTGAAAGTCACAAAGTCGGGATTGACTAAAAGCTCAACAAAGAAAACTCGGGAAATGACTAAAGCGCCTGAAAGAAAACTCGGGAAATGACTCAAGTGCAACGAAGAAAACTCGGGAAATGACTAAAGTGCTACAAATAAAACTCGGGAAATGACTAAAGCGCAACGAAGAAAACTCGGGAAACGACTAAAGTGCTACCAATAAAACCGGGAAATGACTAAAGCGCAACGAAGAAAACTCGGGGAAATGACCAAAGCGCAACGAAGAAAACTCGGGAAATGACTAAAGCGCTAAAGATAAAACTCGGGAAATAATTAAAGCGCAACGAAAAAAACTCGGGAAATGACTAAAGCGCAATGAATAAAACTCGGGAAATCACAAAAGCGCTACAAATAAAACTTGGGAAATGAATAAAGCGCAACGAAGGAAACTCGGTAAATGACTAAAGCGCAACGAAGAAAACTCGGGAAATGACTAAAGCGCTACAAATAAAACTCGAGAAATGACTGAAACGCGACGAGAAAACTCGGGAACTGACCGATTCGCGACAAAACTCCGGAAATAACCGAAATCATGACAATAAACTCGGGAAATACCAAAAGCGCCACAAATATAAAAGTCGGGAAATGACTAAAGTGCTACAAATAAAACTCGGGAAATGACTGAAGCGCAACGAAGAAAACTCGGGAAATGACTAAAGCGCAACAAAGAAAACTCGGGAAATGACTAAAGCGCTACTAATAAAACTCGGAAATTGACCAAAGCACTACAAAATAAACTTGGAAAGTGACTGAAAGTCACAAAGTCGGGATTGACTAAAAGCTCAAGAAAGAAAACTCGGGAAATGACTAAAGCGCAACGAAGAAAACTCGGGAAATGACTAAAGCGCCTGAAAGAAAACTCGGGAAATGACTCAAGCGCAACGAAGAAAACACGGGAAATGACTAAAGCGCTACAAATAAAACTCGGGAAATGACTAAAGCGCAACGAAGAAAACTCGGGAAATGACTAAAGCGCAACGAAGAAAACTCGGGAAACAACTAAAGTGCTACAAATAAAACTCGGGAAATGACTAAAGCGCAACGAAAAAATCTCGAGAAATGACCAAAGCGCAACGAAAAAAACTCGGGAAATGAGTAAAGCGCAACGAAGAAAAATCGGGAAATGACTAAAGCGCTACAAATATAACTCGGGAAATGACTAAAACGCAACGAAGAAAACTCGGGAATTGACTAAAGCGCTACAAATAAAACTCGGAAATTGACCAAAGCGATACAAAATAAACTCGGAAAGTGACCGAAAGTGACAAAGTCGGGATTGACTAAAAGCTCACGAAAGAAAACTCGGGAAATGACTAAAGCGCAACGAAGAAAACTCGGGAAATGACTAAAGCGCCACAAATAAAAGTCGGGAAATACCAAAAGCGCCACAAATAAAAGTCGGGAAATACCAAAAGCGCCACAAAGAAAACTCGGGAAATGACTAAAATGCTACAAATAAAACTCGGGAAATGACTAAAGCGCAACGAAGAAAACTCGGGAAAGGACCGAAATCACGATTAAAAAAAAAAAAAAAACTCAGGAAATGACCAAACCGCAAAGAAGAAAACTCGGGAAATGACCAAAGGGCAACGAAGAAAACTCGGGAAATGGCTAAAGCGCAACGAAGAAAAATCGGGAAATGACTAAAGCGCTACAAATAAAACTCGGGAAATGACTAAAGCGCAACGAAGAAAACTCGGGAAATGACTAAAGTGCTACAAATAAAACTCGGAAATTGACCAAAGCGCTACAAAATAAACTCGGAAAGTGACTGAAAGTCACAAAGTCGGGATTGACTAAAAGCTCAAGAAAGAAAACTCGGGAAATGGCTAAGGCGCAACGAAGAAAACTCGGGAAATGACTAAAGCGCCTGAAAGAAAACTCGGGAAATGACTAAAGTGCTACAAATAAAACTCGGGAAATGACTAAAGCACAACGAAGAAAACTCGGGAAATGACTAAAGCGCAACGAAGAAAACTCGGGAAACGACTAAAGTCCTACAAATAAAACTCGGGAAATGACTAAAGCGCAACGAAGAAATCTCGGGAAATGACCAAAGCGCAACGAAAAAAACTCGGGAAATGAGTAAAGCGCAACGAAGAAAAATCGGGAAATGACCGAAATCACGATAAAAAAAAAAAACAACCTCAGGAAATGACCAAAGCGCAACGAAGAAAACTCGGGAAATGACCAAAGCGCAACAAAGAAAAATCAGGAAATGACTAAAGCGCTACCAATAAAACTCGGGAAATGACTAAAGCTCTACAAAGAAAATTCGGGAAATGACCAAGGCGCTACAAAGGAAACTCGGGAAATGACTAAAGTGCTAAAGATAAAACTCGGGAAATGATTAAAGCGCAACGAAAAAAACTCGGGAAATGACTAAAGCGCTACAAATAAAACTTGGGAAATAACTAAAGCGCAACGAAGAAAACTCGGGAAATGACTAAAGCGCAACGAAGAAAACTCGGGAAATGACTAAAGCGCAACGAAGAAAACTCGGGAAATGACTAAAGCGCTACAAATAAAACTCCTGAAATGACTGAAACGCGACGAGAAAACTCGGGAACTGACCGATTCGCGACAAAACTCCGGAAATAACCGAAATCACGACAATAAACTCGGGAAATACCAAAAGCGCCACAAATAAAAGTCGGGAAATACCAAAAGCGCAACAAAGAAAACTCGGGAAATCACTAAAGCGCTACAAATATAACTCGGGAAATGACTAAAGCGCAACAAAGAAAACTCGGGAAATGACTAAAGCGCAACAAATAAAACTCGGAAATTGACCAAAGCACTACAAAATAAACTCGGAAAGTGACTGAAAGTCACAAAGTCGGGATTGACTAAAAGCTCAACAAAGAAAACTCGGGAAATGACTAAAGCGCCTGAAAGAAAACTCGGGAAATGACTCAAGCGCAACGAAGAAAACTCGGGAAATGACTAAAGTGCTACAAATAAAACTCGGGAAATGACTAAAGCGCAACGAAGAAAACTCGGGAAACGACTAAAGTGCTACCAATAAAACCGGGAAATGACTAAAGCACAACGAAGAAAACTCGGGGAAATGACCAAAGCGCAACGAAGAAAACTCGGGAAATGACTAAAGCGCTAAAGATAAAACTCGGGAAATAATTAAAGCGCAAAGAAAAAAACTCGGGAAATGACTAAAGCGCAATGAATAAAACTCGGGAAATCACAAAAGCGCTACAAATAAAACTTGGGAAATGAATAAAGCGCAACAAAGAAAACTCGGGAAATGACTGAAGCGCAACGAAGAAAACTCGGGAAATGACTAAAACGCAACGAAGAAAACTCGGGAATTGACTAAAGCGCTACAAATAAAACTCGGAAATTGACCAAAGCGATACAAAATAAACTCGGAAAGTGACCGAAAGTGACAAAGTCGGGATTGACTAAAAGCTACCGAAAGAAAACTCGGGAAATGACTAAAGCGCAACGAAGAAAACTCGGGAAATGACTAAAGCGCTACAAATAAAACTCGAGAAATGACTGAAACGCGACGAGAAAACTCGGGAACTGACCGATTCGCAACAAAACTCCGGAAATAACCGAAATCACGACAATAAACTCGGGAAATACCAAAAGCGCCACAAATAAAAGTCGGGAAATACCAAAAGCGCCACAAAGAAAACTCGGGAAATGACTAAAATGCTACAAATAAAACTCGGGAAATGACTAAAGCGCAACGAAGAAAACTCGGGAAAGGACCGAAATCACGATTAAAAAAAAAAAAAAAACTCAGGAAATGACCAAACCGCAAAGAAGAAAACTCGGGAAATGACCAAAGGGCAACGAAGAAAACTCGGGAAATGGCTAAAGTGCAACGAAGAAAACTCGGGAAATGACTAAAGCGCAACGAAGAAAACTCGGGAAATGACTAAAGTGCTACAAATAAAACTCGGAAATTGACCAAAGCGCTACAAAATAAACTCGGAAAGTGACTGAAAGTCACAAAGTCGGGATTGACTAAAAGCTCAAGAAAGAAAACTCGGGAAATGGCTAAGGCGCAACGAAGAAAACTCGGGAAATGACTAAAGCGCCTGAAAGAAAACTCGGGAAATGACTAAAGTGCTACAAATAAAACTCGGGAAATGACTAAAGCACAACGAAGAAAACTCGGGAAATGACTAAAGCGCAACGAAGAAAACTCGGGAAACGACTAAAGTCCTACAAATAAAACTCGGGAAATGACTAAAGCGCAACGAAGAAATCTCGGGAAATGACCAAAGCGCAACGAAAAAAACTCGGGAAATGAGTAAAGCGCAACGAAGAAAAATCGGGAAATGACCGAAATCACGATAAAAAAAAAAAAAAAAACCTCAGGAAATGACCAAAGCGCAACGAAGAAAACTCGGGAAATGACCAAAGCGCAACAAAGAAAAATCAGGAAATGACTAAAGCGCTACCAATAAAACTCGGGAAATGACTAAAGCTCTACAAAGAAAATTCGGGAAATGACCAAAGCGCTACAAAGGAAACTCGGGAAATGACTAAAGCGCTAAAGATAAAACTCGGGAAATGATTAAAGCGCAACGAAAAAAACTCGGGAAATGACTAAAGCGCTACAAATAAAACTCCTGAAATGACTGAAACGCGACGAGAAAACTCGGGAACTGACCGATTCGCGACAAAACTCCGGAAATAACCGAAATCACGACAATAAACTCGGGAAATACCAAAAGCGCCACAAATAAAAGTCGGGAAATACCAAAAGCGCAACAAAGAAAACTCGGGAAATCACTAAAGCGCTACAAATATAACTCGGGAAATGACTAAAGCACAACGAAGAAAACTCGGGAAATGACTAAAGCACAACGAAGGAAACTCGGGAAATGACTAAAGTGCAACGAAGAAAACTCGGGAAATGACTAAAGCGCTACAAATAAAACTCGGAAATTGACCAAAGCGATACAAAATAAACTTGGAAAGTGACTGAAAGTGACAAAGTCGGGATTGACTAAAAGCTCAAGAAAGAAAACTCGGGAAATGACTAAAGCGCAATGAAGAAAACTCAGGAAATGTCCGAAATCACGATAAAAAAACAAAAAACTCAGGAAATGACCAAAGCACAACGAAGAAAACTCGGGAAATGACCAAAGCACAACGAAGAAAACTCGGGAAATGACCAAAGCGCAACGAAGAAAACTCGGGAAATGACCAAAGCGCAACGAAGAAATTTTGGGAAATGACCAAAGGGCAACGAAGAAAACTCGGGAAATGACCAAAGCGCAACGAAGAAATTTTGGGAAATGACCAAAGGGCAACGAAGAAAACTCGGGAAATGACTAAAGCACTACAAATAAAACTCGGGAAATGACTAAAGCGCTACAAATAAAACTCGGGAAATGATTAAAGCGCAACGGAAAAAAACTCTAGAAATGACTAAAGCGCTACAAATAAAACTCGGGAAATGACTAAAAGTGACAAAGTCGGGATTGACTGAAAGCTCAAGTAAATTCGGGAAATGATTAAAGCGCAACGGAAAAAAACTCTAGAAATGACTAAAGCGCAACAAAGAAAACTCGGGGAAATGACCAAAGCGCAACGAAGAAAACTCGGGAAATGACCAAAGCGCAACGAAGAAAACTCGGGAAATGACTAAAATGCGACGAGAAAACTCGGGAACTGACCGATTCGCGACAAAACTCCGGAAATAACCGAAATCACGACAATGAACTCGGGGAATACCAAAAGCGCTACAAATAAAACTCGGGAAATGACTAAAGCGCAACGAAGAAAACTCGGGAAATGACTAAAGCGCTACAAATAAAACTCGGGAAATGACTAAAGCGCTACAAATAAAACTCGGAAAATGTCTAAAGCCTACAAATAAAACTCGGGAAATGACTAAAGCGCAACGAAGAAAACTCGGGAAATGACTAAAGCGCAACGAAGAAAACTCGGGAAATGACTAAAGCGCTACAAATAAAACTCGGAAAATGTCTAAAGCCTACAAATAAAACTCGGGAAATGACTAAAGCGCGACAATGAAAACTCGGGAAATGACTAAAGCGCTACAAAGAAAACTCGGGAAATGACTAAAGCGCTACAAATAAAACTCGGAAAATGTCTAAAGCCTACAAATAAAACTCGGGAAATGACTAAAGCGCAACGAAGAAAACTTGGGAAATGACTAAAGCGCTACAAATAAAACTCGGAAAATGTCTAAAGCCTACAAATAAAACTCGGGAAATGACTAACGCGCAACGAAGAAAACTCGGGAAATGACTAAAGCGCTACAAATAAAACTCGGGAAATGACTAAAGCGCAACGAAGAAAACTCGGGAAATGACTAAAGCGCTACAAATAAAACTCGGGAAATGACTTAAGCGCTACAAATAAAACTCGGGAAATGATTAAAGCGCAACGACAAAAAAACTCGAGAAATGACTAAAGCGCTACAAAGAAAACTCGGGAAATGACTAAAGCGCTACAATGAAAACTCGGGAATTGACCAAAAGCGCCACAAACTCGGAAAACGACAAAAACGTGACAAAGAAAACTCCGGAAATGAAGTTCGACAAAGAAGGCGACAAAGAAGGCGACTGGCCTCCATGGCCCCCACCGCCAACATTCAGATTCCCCTCTGCTCCACACTGACAGAGGGGAGCAGGAGAGACAGGGGTGAGAGGGAGAGAGGGGGAGAGGTGAGAAGGGAGATGGGGGTGGGAGTTGGGAGTGTCATGGCACTTTTGCCGTGCTCCTGGTGTCATTCTGCCTACAATGAGTTAATCGTTTTCATCGCTGTCTCCATCTGGTGATGCACCCTTCCCCATTTCGCGCCATCTGGAAGAGATCACCTTCCACAGGAACACCATCTATGTCACTGCCTTGATGTTCTGCGATATGAAGCTAGCTTTTAACCCTGCTGATCCAGAAAGCAAACTTCTAGTCCGGTCTTAATACTTCGTCTCTTCCAAGTAGATATTTTCCGTAAAGTCTTAATCCTTCGATCGCCTCACCACAAAAGCTGAACTCGGCTGCTGCAGTTGGTAATAACCCTGCTATGACACTGAAAGTTTAACTGTCCTCACAATAAATAATACTGGCTTAACTCGGCTGCTGCAGTTGGTAATAACCCTGCTATGACACTGAAAGTTTAACTGTCCTCACAATAAATAATACTGGCTTAACTCGGCTGCTGCAGTTGGTAATAACCCTGCTATGACACTGAAAGTTTAACTGTCCTCACAATAAATAATACTGGCTTAACTCTTTCGTTCCTATTTTTCTATGAACCATTACTCCCCCTTGTTCTGAGATCCCTACCATTCGCATATTCCCTTCATTCCTGGATTTTGAGAAGAGAAAGAAAGTATGAAGCAGGGTTCTTATTTTGGAGGCTTACGGTAACGCGGCTCATTACAGTACACTAAGATTGTCATATACTGTTGTGTTCAGAATTGATGTGAGAAGTTGTCTGAGATCCTGTTGACAATATAGGGTGACATCTCTGGTGACACTCAGGTGTAAAACAGGTGACTTTGGGGTCAAACACAATGCATACAACTACGTACTACATGCAGGACAGTGTTTTGCTTGCAGAGTATGCACATCATGCAGGTACTTACCGAGTAGTGCCTCGCATGTATCTCAGTGCCACACTGCTAGTCATATCCATGAAAAACTGTCACAATTGTCACTACTATTGTCCTTATCACATGAATGATTTGAACTTTGTCTCAAAGAGAATATTATATGCCTTTCACTACACTAGCAGTCACTGAGCCAGAATCAGTTCATTATCTACACAATTCTTGAACAAAAACTATTCAGAAACAATACTGTCTCTAAATATGCATGTCCATGTCACAATCATCACGTAATATGCCACACAAAGGTGACACATGTGTGATATACCTTGAAACAGTCATGCCAGTTACTGCACAAGTATACACAACAATTTTTTACACTTCTTACTTTTTTAACTTTTCATCACCCGCTATCTGTGCTTCTGTAGCAACAGCTAATTGCACTCTCTCCTTGTCATTCATTTGAAACAGATCGAAATCATTATCTGTTAGAGCGTTGTGAAACTCATCATCAGAAAACTGGTCACAATCCGAACTTTCTACACATTGTTTTTCTGTGCCCGTGTGTCTACACAGCACATCAGCAAGAATGTAGCGGCGCCCACTTTCCCACGGCCTAGGGAGGGGGAAGGGGGTGTCTGGCATCCATTCCACTCATAAACACTGCCCCGCTAGTGACCCGGTCAAGGATAGATGACGCGCACTGATGACGCGACTCGCGGGAAGTTCAAAGTGCTTACCGCGAGAACCGATTTTCCGGGCTGCAGGAAGGAAAGGGGGAATTCTCTGCTGCACGGTTTTCCGGCCTCCAGGAATGAAAGGTAAAAATCCTGTAAACCGGAAAACCGTGCTGCAGGGATGAAAGAGTTAACTCGGCTGCTGCAGTTGGTAATAACCCTGCTATGACACTGAAAGTTTAACTGTCCTCACAATAAATAATACTGGCTTAACTCGGCTGCTGCGGTTGTTAATATCCCTGCTACAAAAAAAATAAGACTGGTAATTTTCCGTACAATAAATGAATATTGTGGAAAACAAAATCCGCATCACACTTCTGACAGTGCAAGACTCACCAATGTAGGTATACTCACTATAATAAAGTGGAGTGATGGCCTAGGGGTAATGAGTCCGCCTTGGAAGCGAGAGAATCTGTGCGCGTTGGTTCGAATCACGGCTTAGCTGCCCATACTTTCTCCCCCTCCACTAGACCTTGAGTGGTGGTCTGGACGCTAATCATTTGGATGAGACGATAAACCGAAGTCCCGTGTACAACATGCACTTAGCGCACGTAAAAGAACCCACGTCAACAAAAGGGTTGTTCCTGACAAATTTCTGTAGAAAAATCCACTTCGAAAGGAAAAAAAAAATGCACGCAGGAAAAAATATATATTAATTTAAAAAAAAGAAAAAGAAAAAGTGGCGCTACAGTATAGCGACGCGCTCTCACTCGGGAGAGCAGCCCGAATTTCACACAGAGAAATCTGTTGTGATAAAAAGAAATACAAATACAAAGAAGAGCACACATCAAAGTACCCACCTTGAAGTCCACACCAGTGACCTCCGGCAGCAACACCCAGGACCCTGTTTTATTTCCACGTGCATTCACACCATGACAGGCAAACGTTAACTACAGCCCCCTTTGTTGCCTGGTCGCCAATCGGCTCCACTGATCACTCTTTGGACGAGAACGAAGTTGGAGATGTACAGTCTGGTAATTTTGTTGTTGTAATAATGAAAAAAAATAAATAAATAAAATAAAATAAACCGAACGAGCTAACGCGGCTTCGTCAATGGTCCAAAGGTTCAGAAACAATCAACATTGAAAACCTAGGCGCACTGGGCATGGGGGTACCTTCGTTAGATTTGCCTGTCATTGCACAACACTGCATAAGGACGGGTTTTCTTTGTCCAACCCTTCCACATTTGAGGAAACAGACAGAACGCTTTTTTGTTGTTGAACACAGTGATAATCGTTTCCACAGTTGATAGTGCAATTAGCACTGAGGACAGCGAGGTGGGCTGAAGGGCGGGGCAGGAGAAAGAAAACCCGACCTTTCAGAAAACCCTGTGTGCTCCAGGCACTCTTTGAAAGTTGTGCATGTGTTTGAGATTCATTTTCCGAAAGATTCCTTCATCTATTGCAACTGTCTGCGGGATATCCCAAACCTTCATCACTACCTCTGTTGTGTGTGCATGATAAAAAAAACAACTTTCGGTCAGAGGACAAATTGTCCAAACGACTGTTGCACAGTCTCGCGCACGCAACATGTTCTGAATGTCGAGAAGTTCACTGGTGAAATGTTTTGTGTAACTAAAATCAGCATGCTGGGTCAAATGTATACACACTCCACGTGCTGAAACGGAGTCGAATCGGTTGAATATTTGATGTTTTGTTTGCATGGTGTGGGTTTTGTGGTTTGTTTTTATCAGTTATTCAAAACCCCTTCTATTCAATCAGGGAGTGACCCAGTAACACTGTTAAAGGTAATGACGTTTTCATTCTTAGCGTATCTAATTTGAGAGAAATACATCAACTTCCATGCAAAGTCCTCCTTCAAAAAATGAACCTCAGTACGTGTTGTGCATGTATTTGAGGCTCGGCAAGATCTCCTTCCCTGCTTTTGTCATCTTCGTGTATGAAGTCAATAATAAAAAATAAAAACAAAATCCCTGTATTTCAACCGAATTTGATTCTTCTACCCAATGTGGGGTTTTGTGGACACAGGAATACGCCAGCTAAATGACTGTATAAAAACAGGTAACTGCAACTATGATGCAAATCCTGCAAGCTTGCAGTTTATTTAGTCTACTTTGATACACCAGTAATACAGCAGTAGTAGCTTGCTGCAAACAGGCTGGACCTCTGGTTCTTTCAATGCCGACTTCAGCTTCTAGCCGAGTCGTGTGCTAGTAGTACGAATGCACATTTGAAAAGTTCATTTAAAAATAAAAAGTTTGAAAAAAATGAACAAACATTTTGTATAATCTTTTTCTTTATTTTTTTTTTCTTCTAAGTTTCGACGTAAAGTTTGTTCGAATAATTGACGGTGGAAAAAGCCGTGTATTTTGTTTCGCCAAAGCATTCTTATCCTTGTTTTCTGATGGCGTTAAATGAAATTTTCCACCTGATCACAGGCATCTGAACTCATTCCAATGATCGTCCGAACTCACCCGTGACCGATTCCTTTGAGTTTTCATTCATTTTCTATGTATTTATTTGTTGGATACAGGCAAATAGCCGGGATAAGGAGACCTCCCCTGGATAAAATTCTACCACCCATTGAAGGAGACAGCTGACAAACAAGTGCTGGGTACTCACCGGGATATCCATGTTGGGCAGGAAGGCTTAAAGCGGACCACCACAGTCCGCTACAGAGACAGTCGTGTCTCCGCCTTCCCGCCAAAACAGCCGGTCGCTGGCCCAACTCCAAGTTTTAAACTCCCGCCTGTGGACAAAAAGTTCAGTCCAATCAATGAAAGGGGTGACATCTCTGCGCTCAGTGGGCACACAGGGACAGAAAATACAGCCCAACTCAACCTGTCACCCCCACTCTTACTGGAGTCACCCACTGTCTGCAGCAACAGACTCGATCAAGTTCATTCCAATCAATCAAGGGGTGACATAAGTCAAACGCTGCCCACGAATCTATGTGGTTCAAAGAACAGACAAGACAGATAGAAAAGATCTGTCTCAAGAAATCATATAAAATTACCTGCAAAAACCCTGCATAACATCTTTTTGAAAACATTCTTCGCGACGTGCCTTCCGATGTGGTGCTGATTCGAGAGATTGCCTAAATCGGATACAATTGATTGGAACCAGGGTTACGGCAATGTCCAATTTTCGCAACCTAAACCATTGAACATATTAGCTGCATTTCCATGGTTTTGCGGGACGAAAAACGGAAAATCAAGATGGTGGCACATTAGTTAGTGACTGAATCCACATCAGAATTAAGTAAAATACCGCACAAAATAAGAGTCGAAATCCACTGAAAATGGGTTACAACATCTACAATTGGTAATATCGTTTCATACATGCACAACAATTGCTGGTAAAACAGGTGCAATAATTCAGGATGCTAAAACTGGACTTGACCCAGAGTGACCGTGTTAGTGTATACAACAAAACTACAATGTCTTACCTTGAAACAAAAATCTCGGTTGGAACACATTCACAAGAGAAAATCCGCATACATGACAGCCTCAAGACACACAACGAAATATCTGGTCCAGAGAAAATTCCCCAGCTACTATCAAGCATTATTTCTTTGGGGGGAAAATGTCGGTACAGAAATCTGCTCACCTGAGAAGTTCGCCTGGTCGACCGATATTCTCGCGTTTCACGCAAATCTGAACTGCACGTATCAGCAAAGGACTGAATGTGTGTGTGTGTGTGTGTGTGTTGGGGGGGGGGGGGGGGGGTTGGGGGGGGGGGGGGGTGGTGGTGGAGGTGGGGTGTTTTTTTGTTGTTGTTTTTTTCAGCAAAGGTCTGCATGTGTTTTTCTTGCTTTTTTTGTTGTTGTTTATGTACGTTTATGTGTATTTGATTGTGCTTTTATATCTATGAAACTGCATGTTTAGTGCATATCTGTTATGCATGTATGTGTGAATGTGTCTGCATGTTTTACATTTATTTGCTTATTTATCATCATTGTTGTCTTTTTTTATTTTATTTATCAATTCTATTCTATTTCATTTTATTTATTTATTTATTAATTTGTTTATTTATTTATTTATCTATCTATTTGTTTTTATTTTTGTACGCTTATAGTTGACTTCATTAAGTTTTTGCGCCTTATAAATATTATTATTAGTAGTAGTAGTAGTTCTTTTTATGTATTTATCTATTATTTATTTACTTATTTCTTTTTATTTTATTTTATTTTATTTTATTTAGTGGTTTTTTTTCTCAAGGCCTGACTAAGCGCGTTGGGTTACGCTGCTGGTCAGGCATCTGCTTGGCGGATGTGGTGTAGCGTATATGGATTTATCCGAACGCAGTGACGCCTCCTTGAGCTACTGAAACTGAAACTGAAACTGTTGTTGTTTGTTTGTTTGTTGCTTCCTTGCCATTTCTGCTGCATCTGCTTCTTGAAGAGTTGATCCTCAGCCCGACAGGCGCAATAGCCGACTGGTTAAAGCGTTTGACTTTCAATCTGAGGGTCCTGGGTTCGAATCTCGCTAAGGGCGCCTGATGGTTAAAGGGTGGAGATTTTTCCGATCTCCCAGGTCAACTTATGTGCAGACCTGCCAGTGCCTGAACCCCCTTCGTGTGTATACGCAAGCAGAAGAACAAATACACACGTTAAAAATCCTGTAATCCACGTCAGCGTTCGGTAGGTTATGGAAACAAGAACATACCCAGCATGCACACCACCAACAACGGAGTATGGCTGCCTATATGGCGGGGTAAAAACGGCTATGTATGTGAAAGCCCACTCGTGTACATACGAGTGAACGTGGGAGCTGCAGCCCACGAACGAAGAAGAAGACCCACAGCCCCCTTTGTTTATTTTTTGGCAGTTCTTTTCCTTCCAAAGGGAGATATCTTGCCTGAGAAGGCTGTTTTGCATAATGGATGTATTTTCTTTTGCAGAACGTTACGTTTGTCACCTGATAATTCACGAAATATGAAATCTGCTTTAAAAAAAAAGAACCGTTTGGACAATTTGATTCTCTCTCTCTCTCTCTCTCTCTCTCTCTCTCTCTCTCTCTCTCTCTCTCTCTCTGTGTGTGTGTGTGTGTGTGTGTGTGTGTGTGTGTGTGTAAATATGCGTGTGCATGTGCTGATGTGTGTGAGCGCGCGCGCGCGTTTGTATGTATCATTGTCCAGTATGCGTTATTATGAACAATTCATAGTATAAAACAAATCATCATTAAATTGTACTTGTCGTAATAAAACTTGAGATATGAAGACTGTTACAATGTGTGTGCGTTTGTTTGTGTATGAGAGAGTGTGTGTACGTGTGTGTCGGGTGGGGGTGGGGGGTTGGGGGGCAGGGGGGGGATTGTGAGGGTGTGTGTGCGTGTGTGTGTGTGTTGTGTGTTGTGTGTGTGTGTGTGTGTGTGTGTGTGTGAGCGCATTTGCACTCCTTTTTTTCCGTATACACATGTGTGCACAAATTCGTTTTTCCCCATTCATTTCTTTATTTTTTGTTGGTCACTTGCCTTTGACGTATCTTTCATTTCAGTCATTGTATCATAATGCATTCACTCTTTTCATAACTTTGATTCAGTTTTCTGTGGACGTGTTGTTGAAACCACGGTGGGCTCTCAAGGCCTCAACAGCGCGTTTGCTTTCTGACCAGGTCAGGCATCTGTTCCTTTATGTTTCAAGCAGATGTAGTGTTGCGTTTATGGAGAACACTCACCCCACACCATTACACTCCCCCACACCCACCCCACACCATTACACTCCCCAACACTCACCCCACACCATTACACTCCCCCACACCCACCCCACACCATTACACTCCCCAACACCCACCCCACACCATTACACTCCCCAACACCCACCCCACACCATTACACTCCCCAACACCCACCCCACACCATTACACTCCCCAACACCCACCCCACACCATTACACTCCCCAACACTCACCCCACACCATTACACTGCCCAACACTCACCCCACACCATTACACTCCCCAACACTCACCCCACACCATTACACTCCCCAACACCCACCCCACACCATTACACTCCCCAACACCCACCCCACCCACCCTGACCTACACCTACACTCCCCCACATCCACCCACCCCAACACACACCACCCCTACACACCCCCAACACACACCACCCCTACACACCCCCAACACACCAACCCCTACACACCCCCAAACACAACCACACCACCCCTACACACCCCAAACACACCAACCCCTACACACCCCCAACACACACCCACCCCTACACACCCCCAACACACACCACCCCTACACACCCCAACACACACCCACCCCTACACACCCCAAACACTCCAACCCCTACACACCCCCACATCCACCCACCCCAACACACACACCACCCCTACACACCCCCAACACACACACCACCCCTACACACCCCTACACACCCCCAACACACACACCACCCCTACACACCCCAACACACACCTACCCCTACACACCCCCAACACACACACCTACCCCTACACACCCCCAACACACACACCTATCCCTACACACCCCCAACACACACACCTACCCCTACACACCCCCAACACACACACCTACCCCTACACACCCCCAACACACACACCTACCCCTACACACCCCCAACACACACCTACCCCTACACACCCCAAACACACACCTACCCCTACACACCCCCAACACACACACCTACCCCTACACACCCCCAACACACACCTACCCCTACACACCCCCAACACACACACCCCTACACACCCCCAACACACACACCTACCCCTACACACCCCCAACACACACACCTACCCCTACACACCCCCAACACACACACCTACCCCTACACACCCCCAACACACACACCTACCCCTACACACCCCCAACACACACCTACCCCTACACACCCCCAACACACACACCTACCCCTACACACCCCCAACACACACCTACCCCTACACACCCCAAACACACACCCACCCCTACACACCCCCAACACACACCTACCCCTACACACCCCAAACACACACCCACCCCTACACGCACCAACACACACCCACCCCTACATAGCTGCAATACACACACCACCCCTACACACCCCCAACACACCCACCCCTACACACCCCCTACACACACCCCTACACACCCCAACACACTCACCCACCCCTACACACCCCAAACACCCCACCCACCCCTACACACTCCCAACACACACCCACCCCTACACACCCCAACACACACACACACACCCAACACACCCACCCACCCCAACACCCCCCCAACACACCCACCCACCCCAACACCCCCCGAACACACCCACCCACCCCTACACACCCTCAACACACCCACCCGCCCCTACACACCCTCAACACACCCACCCACCCCTACACACCCTAAACACACCCACCCACCCCTACACACACCCCTACACAACCCAGACAAGCTGACCATTTTCCTGTCAATCCTCTGTTCAAACTAGGAACCCCAGCAAGTTGAAGACCTGGTTAGCAAGCCTTCCCACACTCCCGTATCCCCCCCCCCCCCCCCTTTTCTCCCCCTTTCTTATTTATTTATTCAGTGTTTTTATAGTATGGCTGATTGCCAGGACTACCTTCACTGTTCTCTTCTAATTAGCATGATTTATGCAACACGAATTAACCCAGTTTATGCGTACACCTGCTGTGTTGGCATGAGAGACAGTCATTGCCGCGTGACTTTCCCAACCTATGATGTGCACACACACACACACACACACACACACACACACACACACACACACACACACACACACCAATATTGGTGCCCGCGTGTACACACACATATAACACATAATTATTATAGACACACACACACACACACACACACACACACACACACACACACACACACACCAATATTGGTGCCCGCGTGTACACACACATATAACACATATAGACACACACACACACACACACACACACACACACACACACACACACACACACACACACCATCACTACCCACGCTCACCGAAACAGACTCTCTCTCTCTCTCTCTCTCTCTCAGTTGTCAGAAACGGAAAACATGGTGCACAATTTACTGGTGAGATTCTAGAGTTATTCATTCTCCTCTTAGCTGATGATATTGTGTTGATATCTGAAACTGTGATTGGTTTACAAACACAATTAAATAGTCTATCTAGAGCTGCAAAATCACTTCAGTTGAAAGTAAATATGTCAAAAAGCAACATAATTGTAATTAGAAAAGGTGGATATTTAGGAATTAGGGAAAAATGGACTTATAATGGAATAACGATGCCAGTAGTGAATGTGTATAAATACTTAGGAATATATTTTTCAACAAAATTGAGTTTCACAGTTGCATGTAAAGATCTTGCAAGTAGAGCTAAACAAGCATTACTTTGTATCATGAAAAAACTGTCAAGTTTAGAAAATCAATCTTTTGATTTGTTTATTAAATTGTTTGATTCCCAGGTACAACCCATTGTACAATATGGAGCAGAAATTTGGGGTCTCTCTAATGCTGCAGTTTGCTGCGAGAGTGTTCATTTATTTGCATTGAAAAAGTTTCTTGGAGTCACCATGAAAATGCCTAATGATTTAATTTACGGGGAGACAAAAAGATATCCGATACATCTCAATTCCGCAGTAAGATGTATTCGCTATTGGTTGAAAATAACACAAATGGAAGATTCAAGGTTGCCGAAAAAAACATTTAACATGCTATATGATTTAGATTTGAGGGGCAAGGTAAACTGGGTATCAAAGGTTAGGGTTAGGTTATATGAACTGGGATTTGGTTATGTTTGGTTACAGCAGGGGGTAGGGGACATAAAGGGATTTATTAGTGCACTCCGAACAAGATTAATTGACTGTAGATGGCAAGATTGGTCTTATCATGTTCAAGATAGCGATAGGTTTGAGTTTTACAGACAGTTCATTTCTGTACACTCTATTCCTACTTATCTGTCAATGAAAATGGATAAGCATTTGAAACATATCACAACCAGGTTCCGATCTGGAATTTCTGACATATTTCTTCATCATTATCGTTATGGAAAGTCCAGTGTCTCTGATCTTAGTTGTCCTTTATGCAGACGTGCTGAAGAAACCGAACTTCACTTTGTGTTGTGTTGCCCTGCTTTGAATGACCTTAGACACGAGTGGATTCCACAAAAATATCATAGACACCCTACTTTATTTCGACTTGCCATGCTTATGTCATCAACTAACGAAACTATTATAAAACAGTTTGCTATTTACTTATATAAGGCTTTTAAGTTTTGCAGTGTATTATGTAGTTAATTATTATTATTAGTTTTGCATTATCCAATTTGTGGATTATCATTTGCAGTTCATCATTCACTTCTGTAATTTGTAAGGTTTTGATTTTGAATGTTGATTCACTGTACCCCCTTCATGAGGGGCCATGGCCTTTATTGAATAAACTATCCGTATCCGTATCCGTATCTCTCTCTCTCTCTCTCTCATCCCACGCACAAATGCATAGACATTCTCACACATGTGTGCACAGAAAGTCAGTGTACGAGCCATGACATAAATGTTTTCCAAACTGACCTATTTTAATCAACTTGAAAACCGATTCTCATCATCAACAACAACAACAACAATATATATATATGTATATATATATATATATATATATATATATATATATATACTCGGGCTGCTCTTCCCAGCTAAAGCGCGTCGCTACACTACAGCGCCACCCTTTTCTTTTTTTTCTTTCTTTTTTTTTCCCCCTGCGTGCAGCTGTGTTTGTTTTTCCTATCGAAGTGGATTTTTCTACAGAATTTGGCCAGGAACAACCCTTTTGTTGACGTGGGTTCTTTTACGTGCGCTAAGTGCATACTGCACACGGGACCTCGGTTTATCGTCTCATCCCAATGACTAGCGTTCAGACCACCACTCAAGGTCTATTAGAGGGGGAGAAAATATCGGCGGCTGAGCCATGATTCGATCCAACGTGCTCAGATTCTCTCGCTTCCTAGGCAGACGCGTTACCTCTGGGCCATCAGTCCATAGTATATATATATATAGATGAAAAAAACTTATGATCTTTATTGTTGCTCATCGTTCTGCCGACCGCACAGCGCCACACCAGGACTGCCCAACTGCACAATTGTCCAGCAGCATTGAACATAAAACTGTCACATACACAGATACAAAAATATGAACAATTATAAAGATAAACCTGCCAAACACAGATCATGACACATAACCTTAACCATTTATCTCCTTGGGGCAAATGAGATCAAGCCATGTTGAATACGTAAGCAATTCCGCTTAATTCATCGTCCTCAGATTACAAAAAAATATATAAAATTATAAAAAAATCGTAAAAAAGGGAAAAATAAAACATTCTTAAAGTCAAACATAAAATACATAAAAAGGCCGTGTTCGCCTATACACACTGCCGAGTGGACAGCTATTGTCCATTTCAGTGTTGACAATTCCACTACCTAATCGCCAGCAGCAAAATAACAGATAGTTCTATCATAGACTGCGGAAAGGAGAAAAAAAAAGCCAGGGCTTGCTCAAGGAGACAACAGTGAAGGGGGTGGGGGGGGGGAGGCAGGAAAAAAGACAGCAATAGATAAGAGAACATTTCTAGCTCAGAATTTCCAGAAGGCGGGGATGCTGTTTGTGCTGAAAGATCCCCGGCAGCCCAGCGAGAGGGGAAATAATTATAACCACACACACAATGGTTTCCTGTGGACAGCCAGCGCTAACACCGTAGCAGACGAACCTTGTTGTGACTGTGTGTAGGGAAACTATGAAATTAGGGGCGAGGGATGGATGGAGAGGGGGGGGGCAGATGATAGGGTAGTTACCCCCACTACCCCCCCACCCCCCCGCCCGCTATTCCCTCCCTCTCCCTCCCCCCCCCCCCCCCCACCCTCCCACAAAAGGGAAAAAAAATCACACACATACACACACGCGCGCGCACACACACACATACACACGCACAACACACACGCGCGCGCGCGCACACACACACACACACACACACACACACACACACACACAACCTTAGCGCGAAAAAACAGAATAATGGTTAAAAAAAAAAAAAAAAAAAAAAAAAAAACCCAAACAAACAAACAAACAAACAAAAACCGTCATCTCCAGCTTCGCCAAGGTTGTTCAGTCATACGCTTGTCTTTCTTTCACAGTCTGGACTCAATTGAGGCTTCATCGGGAACAATTCCTTCTCGCTTCACTGACACGATACCTCTCCAACCCCAAATAGTGTCCGTCACGGACTGTGAACTGATCACTTTGAACTGGAACGTCTCACCAAAACTTTCATCCTTTGCCCCCAACGAGATATCAGATTATCATTTCGTGCGCTCGCTTTTTTTTTTTTTTTTTAACAACCCGGCTTTCTGTGAAATTTCATGGGGTACACAGCGATAACAACCTGAAAAAGCAGAGGGAGAGAGAAAGAAAAAAAGCAACTGGCAAGCAACAGGGCAAAAATCTCACTGTATTTTCTTTTTTCGTAACTTTCAGGCAACAGATGTGAACACATCCTGCGTGGAACAAAGTCAGACTGGTTTCACACACACACACACACACACACACACACACACACAAGCACACTCAAGCACACACAAAGTCTAATTATATATATATATATATATATAGAGAGAGAGAGAGAGAGAGAGAGAGATGTATATATACACCACAAGAATATTGTATTATCTCAACAACAAAAACTCTCTGCAAGATTCAACACGTACGACTCTCAGCTAAATCTGCTTGGAGCATAACCATCACCTGTATCAACTTGTACAGCAAAGAGAGAAGGGGGGATACAGATGATTTGTTCGTATTAAAATCATCGCCCTTTCCTCTCCAAGAAATGGTGCAAACACGTGATCATTTGACAACTTGCTAACAAAAATATGTGTTCATGTCATCAATTTAAAAAAAAAAAACACCCACTTATTCTTATGACATCAGAGTTGACCGCAAGTAGACTGGCAAATTGCGTATAAAAATGTACATGCCTACATACCAAGACTTATCTAATCTGAGCGGGATGGAGAATTTATGGAATTTACGGGTATACAATTTGCTCTTGGATCAGAATCCGTTAGACGTTGGACTTGTGACCCAGTGTTCACAATGATCAGTGTGACTTGTGACCCAGTGTTCACCAGTGATCAGTGTGACTGACCCAGTGTTCACAGTGATCAGTGTGGCTTGTGACCTAGTGTTCACAGTGATCAGTGTGACTTGTGACCTAGTGTTCACCAGTGATCAGTGTGACTGACCCAGTGTTCACAGTGATCAGTGTGACTTGTGATCCAGTGTTCACAGTGATCAGTGTGACTTGTGACCTAGTGTTCACCAGTGATCAGTGTGACTTGTTACCCAGTGTTCACAGTGATCAGTGTGACTTGTGATCCAGTGTTCACCAGTGATCAGTGTGACTTGTGATCCAGTGTTCACAGTGATCAGTGTGACTTGTGATCCAGTGTTCACAGTGATCAGTGTGACTTGTGATCCAGTGTTCACCAGTGATCAGTGTGACTTGTGATCCAGTGTTCACCAGTGATCAGTGTGACTTGTGACCCAGTGTTCACAGTGATCAGTGTGACTTGTGATCCAGTGTTCACCAGTGATCAGTGTGACTTGTGACCCAGTGTTCACAGTGATCAGTGTGACTTGTGATCCAGTGTTCACAGTGATCAGTGTGACTTGTTACCCAGTGTTCACCAGTGATCAGTGTGACTTGTGACCCAGTGTTCACAGTGATCAGTGTGACTTGTGATCCAGTGTTCACAGTGATCAGTGTGACTTGTGACCCAGTGTTCACCAGTGATCAGTGTGACTTGTGATCCAGTGTTCACAGTGATCAGTGTGACTTGTGATCCAGTGTTCACCAGTGATCAGTGTGACTTGTGATCCAGTGTTCACAGTGATCAGTGTGACTTGTTACCCAGTGTTCACCAGTGATCAGTGTGACTTGTGACCCAGTGTTCACAGTGATCAGTGTGACTTGTGATCCAGTGTTCACCAGTGATCAGTGTGACTTGTGACCCAGTGTTCACAGTGATCAGTGTGACTTGTGATCCAGTGTTCACCAGTGATCAGTGTGACTTGTGACCCAGTGTTCACAGTGATCAGTGTGACTTGTGATCCAGTGTTCACCAGTGATCGGTGTGACTTGTGATCCAGTGTTCACCAGTGATCAGTGTGACTTGTGACCCAGTGTTCACAGTGATCAGTGTGACTTGTGATCCAGTGTTCACAGTGATCAGTGTGACTTGTGATCCAGTGTTCACCAGTGATCAGTGTGACTTGTGATCCAGTGTTCACCAGTGATCAGTGTGACTTGTGACCCAGTGTTCACAGTGATCAGTGTGACTTGTGATCCAGTGTTCACAGTGATCAGTGTGACTTGTGATCCAGTGTTCACCAGTGATCAGTGTGACTTGTGATCCAGTGTTCACAGTGATCAGTGTGACTTGTGATCCAGTGTTCACAGTGATCAGTGTGACTTGTGATCCAGTGTTCACCAGTGATCAGTGTGACTTGTGATCCAGTGTTCACCAGTGATCAGTGTGACTTGTGACCCAGTGTTCACAGTGATCAGTGTGACGTGATCCAGTGTTCACCAGTGATCAGTGTGACTTGTGATCCAGTGTTCACAGTGATCAGTGTGACTTGTGATCCAGTGTTCACAGTGATCAGTGTGACTTGTGATCCAGTGTTCACCAGTGATCAGTGTTCGACGTCCCGTTTTGACCTGGTGTTGTGTCCGTGAGAAAGGCACTTGACTCCGCCCCCCAACCCCCAACCCCAAGCTTTTGTTAAATGCATCAAGTACTGGTTAAAACTTACTCAGCTCCCTAAAAACAGATTATACAGACAGTCATGCAAGACGTTACTTCAACAGTTTTAGTTTGGTCATTGTAGCTGTTTGGGTAAAGTTAAACAAGTTCTTTCCGAAAACGGATTTGTTATTGTATGGCTTAGTCAGGGAGTTGGGGGTGAAAGAGGGTTTCTGTCAGAATTTCAAGATAACTTAGCATCTTGTTATAAACAAAACTGGCATTCTAAGATGGAAGATGATGTGAAGTATTCTTGGTTCCATTCCTTTAAAACTATTTTACAACCGGAGAATTTTTTTTTAGTTGTAGTTACCAATAAATAGCACAGAGATATGCTAGCAAGATTCAGAAACAGAACCTTAGATTTAAAAGCTAACAAAAAATGGTTTGATCTTGAGAGTTCAGCTCATTGTAAGTGTACATAGTGTATGGAGGATGTGAGAGAAATTGAAGATAATTTTCTTAATGTCATTGTAAAGCTTATGAAGACATTTGAGCGAAGAAACGACTTTCCATAGTGCTGCTGAGAAAAGGCAAGACGTGCTTCGTCTGTTATTCTCTGAAAATGATGAAATCATGATTTTGCTTGCCAGATACATCGCAGAAGCTGTTACTATCAGGAAAAGGAAAGTAGATGGTTATAACACGTAATCATCACTAGTTATATGATTAGCCTGTTACAGCTGTATACACTTGATGGTCACATTGTATATTTATAGTTCATTGTATGTTGTTTCATTATTATGGCGTGCATACTTGTGTTGGGCACACACACAAGTGTACGATTAAGTGATTTGTTGGGTTTTTTTTAATTGATTTATTGACATTATTTGCTGTAATTATTGTTGAGTTTGTTTTCTTTCATCCAACACAATTGACGCTGACACTCAGAATTGCCCCCCTTGACATAAGGACTACAGTTAGGCCAGTGTCAATAAAAAGCGTCTGAAGCGTCTGTGTGTGTGTGTGTTTCTCTCTCCCCTCTCTCTCTTTCGATATAATGATATTTTGTATACTGAATGAATTTGTATACTTGTGTATATTGTGTACAGAAAGAGAGAGAGAGGGGGGGAGAGAGAGAGACAGAGACAGAGAGACAGAGAGAGAGAGATGATAAAAAAAGGAAAACAAATATTTCGGCGTTTGCCTTCCTGACTGCTTGTGAATGAAAGTGGCGTATTATAGAGACACGTCATCACCACGACGACGTGTTTCTATAGTGACGTCAAGTTCAGAATGAATCTAGTTCGCGTTCCTTCAACCTCCCCTCCCGACCCCTCTCTCTCTCTATATATATATATATACCACTGCCCACCTCTCGCACACACACACATGACTGGTTACTCGGCTTCCCTGCTACACACTTCGCTCTGGGTGGCTTGTTTTGCACAAAACAAGAGGAGGAAAACAACAACAACAACGGGAAAATCAATCCTAAAACACATCCTCCACAAGACTTGAGCGGGGCCTCAAGTTTCACTGGCCTCGGTTCCAAGGAAGGCGTCCCGGCGAGCGGACTCATCCACCGAACACTTCCCCCACGCCCGCTACACAGGGCCGGCGCCCAGTCCCTCCTGCCAGCCGTACAAAGAATACACCCTCCCCAGCACACTGCACTCCACGCGAACACGCTTCTCCGCTGTCGTCAGCCGCCTCTCTCGCCGCTCAAACAGCCGCGCCTCACACATGCTGACGTCACCGAACAGGTGCGTCAGCACGCCCGCCACGTCACGCGGCACGCGCAACCGGAAGTTCTCGAAGGTCACGTGTCGCGTGGGGAAGACCTACTTCCGGGGCCAGAGCATCTTGTCCTTGAGCCAGATGATGAGCGGCCAGACGTAGTCTTCGTCTTCCACGTAGGGGAAAAGGTCGACGTAGGGGAAGCGAGTCGTCTTCTCGCCCTTCCAGAGTGGACAGTCCAAGGCGTAGAACTTCCACATAAAGTCAGAGTACATCTTCACCTGAACAGAGGTACAACATAAGCAGAAGAAGAAGAATAATGTTGAGTGATGGCCTAGAGGTAACGCGTCCGCATAGAAAGCGAGAGAATCTCAGCGCGCTGGTTCGAATCACGGCTCAGCCGCCGATATTTTCTTGAGTGGTGGTCTGGACGCTAGTCATTCGGATGAGACGATAAACCGAGGTCCCGTGTGCAGCATGCACTTAGCGCACGTAAAAGAGCCCACGTCAACAAAAGGGTTGTTCCTGGCAAAATTCTATGGAAAAATCCACTATGTATGACTGATATGCTGCCTGCCACAGTTAGTGTTATGCATCACTGATATGCTGCCTGCCACAGTTAGTGTTATGTATCACTGATATGCTGCCTGCCACAGTTAGTGATATGCTACCTGCCACAGTTAGTGTTATGTATCACTGATATGCTGCCTGCCGCAGTTAGTGTTATGTATCACTGATATGCTGCCTGCCGCAGTTAGTGTTATGAATCACTGATATGCTGCCTGCCACAGCTAGTGTTATGCTACCTGCCACAGCTAGTGTTATGCTACCTGCCACAGTTAGTGTTATGTATCACTTATATGCTGCCTGCCACAGATAGTGTTATGTATCACTGATATGCTGCCTACCGCAGTTAGTGTTATGTATCACTGATATGCTGCCTGCCACAGATAGTGTTATGTATCACTGATATGCTGCCTGCCACAGTTAGTGTTTTGTATCACTGATATGCTGCCTGCCACAGTTAGTGTTATATATCACTGATATGCTGCCTGCCGCAGTTAGTGTTATGTATCACTGATATGCTGCCTGCCACAGTTAGTGTTATGTATCACTGATATGCTTCCTGCCACAGTTAGTGTTATGTATCACTTATATGCTGCCTGCCGCAGTTAGTGTTATGTATCACTGATATGCTGCCTGCCACAGTTAGTGTTATGTATCACTGATATGCTGCCTTCCACAGTTAGTGTTATGTATCACTGATATGCTGCCTGCCGCAGTTAGTGTTATGTATCACTGATATGCTGCCTGCCACAGTTAGTGTTATGTATCACTGATATGCTTCCTGCCACAGTTAGTGTTATGTATCACTTATATGCTGCCTGCCGCAGTTAGTGTTATGTATCACTGATATGCTGCCTGCCACAGTTAGTGTTATGTATCACTGATATGCTGCCTGCCACAGTTAGTGTTATGTATCACTTATATGCTGCCTGCCACAGTTAGTGTTATGTATCACTGATATGCTGCCTGCCACAGTTAGTGTTATGTATCACTGATATGCTGCCTGCCGCAGTTAGTGTTATGTATCACTGATATGCTGCCTGCCGCAGTTAGTGTTATGTATCACTTATATGCTGCCTGCCGCAGTTAGCGTTATGTATCACTTATATGCTGCCTGCCGCAGTTAGCGTTATGTATCACTGATATGCTGCCTGCCACAGTTAGTGTTATGTATCACTTATATGCTGCCTGCCACAGATAGTGTTATGTATCACTGATATGCTGCCTGCCGCAGTTAGTGTTATGTATCACTGATATGCTGCCTGCCGCAGTTAGTGTTATGTATCACTGATATGCTGCCTGCCACAGTTAGTGATATGCTACCTGCCACAGTTAGTGTTATGTATCACTGATATGCTGCCTGCCGCAGTTAGTGTTATGTATCACTGATATGCTGCCTGCCGCAGTTAGTGTTATGTATCACTGATATGCTGCCTGCCACAGTTAGTGTTATGTATCACTGATATGCTGCCTGCCGCAGATAGTGTTAATGTATCACTGATATGCTGCCTGCCGCAGTTAGTGTTATGTATCACTGATATGCTGCCTGCCGCAGTTAGTGTTATGTATCACTGATATGCTGCCTGCCACAGTTAGTGATATGCTACCTGCCACAGTTAGTGTTATGTATCACTGATATGCTGCCTGCCGCAGTTAGTGTTATGTATCACTGATATGCTGCCTGCCGCAGTTAGTGTTTGCGGAAGACAGTGAAGAGAAGACTGTGGTGTATCCTTTTTGATTAAAAAAAACCAATGGATAGTGAAGTTCCAGTGGAGAAGAACAGAGAGACAGACGCTACATAACCTACAAAAAGGTTTGAATATTTGTTGGTCAGTCTTAATAATGTTATGTATGTATGTATGTATGATGATTTTGATGTTACATATAAGTGATGTGCAGCGTCATGTTTATCATATTCCTTTTCTCTTTTTGTCTTTAGCCGGCAAGCCTGTTTCACATCATTTCTTGTTACGTCACCTTATTCAAAGTACATCATTTCTTCTTTTTTTTTAATTAAAAAAAGAAAAGATTTTATGCAGGGCTATCATCCACACCGCTATGTGACCAGCTGAGTAAATGTTCACGCCGTGTTGTCACCACTACTCTGTCTTGAGGGGGAAACACTGGATATTGTCGTGCGCGTGTGCGTGCGCGATTCGTTCGTCCACAAAACAAAAAAATCGCAGATCATACAATTATTTATAGTTTTGCAAATGGTTGCCCTCTGCTTTATCATGATTTCCACTTTTTTTTTTCCTTCTCCACATCCCCTTTTCCTTTAACCCAACATAAAAAAGAAGCACATTACAATATAGGCATGGATATAATTTCTCTCTTACACATCCACCAGAAATTTTTTTTTTAAGTCAAAACATTCTCGTAAAAATAAGGCATGTACATACTCTCCTTTCACAGATAATATCTAAAAACTGGTCAATAAAAAAAAAAGTCTTTGTTGTTCCTCAGTGAAGGGCGAGGCGGGGTGGGGGGGGGGAGGAGGCAGATGTTGATTCCTTTGTAGATCTGTATAGGGCAGGAAAGTGGAGGGGGGAAGGGAGATGATTCCTTTGTAGATCTATATAGGGCAGGAAACTGGAGGGGGGAAGGGTGATGGTGATTCCTTTGTAGATCTATATAGGGCAGGAAAGTGGAGGGGGGAAGGGAGATGGTGATTCCTTTGTAGATCTATATAGGGCAGGAAACTGGAGGGAGAAAGGGAGATGGTGATTCCTTTGTAGATCTATATAGGGCAGGAAAGTGGAGGGGGGAAGGGAGGTGATTCCTTTGTAGATCTATATAGGGCAGGAAAGTGGAGGGGGTAAGGGAGATGTTTCCTTTGTAGATCTATATAGGGCAGGAAAGTGTCTATATAGGGCAGGAAAGTGGAGGGGGGAAGGGAGATGATTCCTTTGTAGATCTATATAGGGCAGGAAAGTGGAGGGGGGGAAGGGAGATGATTCCTTTGTAGATCTATATAGGGCAGGAAAGTGGAGGGGGGGAGGGAGATGGTGATTCCTTTGTAGATCTATATAGGGCAGGAAAGTGGAGGGGGGAAGGGAGATGGTGATTCCTTTGTAGATCTATATAGGGCAGGAAAGTGGAGGGGGGGAAGGGAGATGGCTCAGCTTCCATGGTATGGTTGAACCAATTCTTCTTCAATGATATTCAAGTTTGCCTTTGAAAGGTCAACATTGAGCCTAAACGCAGCATGATGTCTGCGTCGTGTGCTTTTTCTAATGTTCGTTTTTGCAAATCCAAAAGCAGTGTTCAGGTTGACAGTCCCTCGTGTTTCGAGGGAAAACCGCCTAATATACTGGAAAAGTCTGAGTATTCATCGTTCTTTGGTTTGATTTCCATCTGAAAACAAAAAAAACAAAAAAAAAAAGAAAAAAGAAGAAGTAAATTATACAAGCCCCCCTTTTTTGTGCATCTCTCTCTCTCTGTCTCTCTCTGTCTGTCTGTCTCTGTGTGTGTGTGTCTCTCTCTCTGTCTCTATTTCTGTCTGTCTGTCTCTCTCTGTCTGTCTCTTTCTGTGTCTGTCTGTCCGTCTCTCTTTGTCTCTCTAAACAAACAATTTTTAAGCTCTTTTTTTTTTTTACTTTAATTTGTTGACCCTTCAACTGTGATTTCATGTTCTTAAATGTTATAATTATCTTACTGAATATTTTCTTATTATATCATTGAAATGTTTCACTTTATCTTAAAATGTAATTCTTGTTTTCTTACCTAAATGTTTTCTTTTAACATGATAGTTAATATGTATGCTGTGACTAAGGAAGGGTATGCCAGTTCTTTTTTTTTCGGTTTTATCTGTTGATGAGTATTTGTCTTTTTAAATGTTATTATTATCTTACTGAATATTCTTCTTTTTATAATGATTGAAACGTACACATGCTCAGTGTTACTGTCTTTCCGCAGAGGGGCGTGAAAGGAATTTTACATGCTTCAGTCTTGGTGGCGGTGTTGACCCTTCAACTGCGATTTCATGTTCTTAAAATATTTTATTAATGTTATAATTATCTTACTGAATATTTTCCTATTATATCATTGAAATGTTTCACTTTATCTTAAAATGTAATTCTTGTTTTCTTACCTAAATGTTTTCTTTTAACATGATAGTTAATATGTATGCGGTGATTAAGGAAGGGTGTGCCAGTTGCTTATTTGTTTGTTGTTTTTTTTTTCGGTTTTATCTGTTGATGAGCATTTGTCTTTTTAAATGTCATTATTATCTTACTGAATATTTTCTTTTTTATAACGATTGAAACGTACACATGCGCGCGCGCGTGCGCGCACACAAAACGATGCATGCGCGCGCGCGGGCACACACGCAGCACACACACAGTTGTTGCACTCTGAATGTAATAGTATCTTACCCACATGTTTTACTTTTTACATAATAATTGATGTGTACATGGTGATAAGTGAAAGGTGTGTCAGTTTTTTTGTTGTTGTTTTTTTTTTGCTGACGGGCATTTTATTTTAAGTGAGCCTAAAGAAAATTTTCTGTTTTTGGTTGAAGCAGATAATAAAGTATTTTGAATTGAATTGAATTGAATTGAATTCCCCACCCTCTCGCCTACCGACGCTCACAGTCCCACAGGTGCAGATATTACCACGTGTAGGACGGCCTCGGCAGGTGCAGGTTTTTTCTTCAGAGCTCCGTCTCCTATGGGGCTTCCAGCCAAGGATAAGAGCTCCCCCTGCCCTTTGGTCATCCTCTTCCGCCTTCACAGCCGTTGGCAAAGGTTTCCTCCTCCGCCTGGTCCGTCGTTGGGAGACTTCACATGCGGCAGGTAGTACTGGGTTACATGGTACCAGTAGCAAGGGCTATGCCCCTGACCTGACAACATATACATAAAATAACACACAACTCAGTCATAGCAAAGCAAGTCCGAAAACTTTCCATCATTTCAAACACACATATAATAATAATAATAATAATAATGGATACTTATATAGCACACTATCCAGAAATCTGCTCTAGGTGCTTTACAAAAACGCTTTTGATAACATAAAACATTATATCTATGTTACATACACACATATACAAGCGTGCACACATGCACCCGCCCGTATGCAACATCCATGCACATTTATTGTATATTCGCACGCACAAAGTATCAACGAACCTCGTGGTGAAATCAATACCAATCTGTAAAACGCACATCCAAATTTTAAACAAGCAGCCCAGCTCAAAATCAAATCAACCCCCCCCCCCCCCCCCCCCGCCGAAAAAAACAACAAAAAAACTAAACAAACAAACAAAAAACCAACAAAACCAACACCAAACCCCTAACCCTACAGAAGTAGCTGGAATGATATTGCAAAAATCCTATCTCTGACCCTAAAACCCTATAATAAAAAAAAAAAATAACACACACACACACACACACAAAACACTTACCCTAGGACTTGGAATAGTTGGTGGCGCGGACGTGGACATGTCCTTCAAGCCTGCGCAATGGAATTTTTAGGTGGAGTGCAGTGTGCGCAGTACTGGCCCCACCCTTTACACCCGTGGTTCATCTGCCATAGCCTAGCAAGCTGGGACGGTGACAGTGAGGTCCTCAGGTCGTAGGTTTTATATCAGACTGTCCTTGTCCTAGCCTCTGGCTCAAAAACCTTCCCCGGAGGCACGGGGGCGCGGCTACTGAAAGTCGGGACATGGCCATGGACCCAGGGTCAATGCATGTCGAGACTGTCCTGCATTCCTTAGCACTTCATGGGTTTTACTTCAGACTTTTCCTTGTCTTAGATGGACTGCCTTCCCAGGCTGTCGAGCTCCATCTGCCCACATGTGACAGGTAGCACAGGGTTACATGGTACCTGTGGCAGGTAGAGACCTGACCTGACTCGGTCCCTAACCCTAAACCCCCTAGAAAATACCCCTACCCCTAAACCCTAACACTAACCCTCGCCCTGACCCAAGGGAAGTAACTGAAATAAGATTGCAAAGCTGGTATCGTCGATGTCAGAAACGGTGGTTTCCCCTGATTTGACTTGCATGTCGTGTCCGGGTAATCTCGCGCTGCAGCACATTTGCAACAGTTTCAGTTTCAGTAGCTCAAGGAGGCGTCACTGCGTTCGGACAAAACCATATACGCTACACCACATCTGCCAAGCAGATGCCTGACCAGCAGCGTAACCCAACGCGCTTAGTCAGGCCTTGGGGAAGAAAAAAAAAACAAACAACAACAACAAACAAAAAGGAACCTAATTTTATCACTTACAACAATTCACAGTTTTAAACCATAATTGTCTGGCGTATTCTTGATTTCAAGATATAAAGGAGGAGAGAGAGAGAGAGAGAGAGAAAAAAAAGGAAACACGCAGACATGGCCACACGGCGGACGTCCTTGACAATGACAGTTACGTACAATGCGTTTATTTCCATTAACTCTTTTGAGTCACAGATAAACAATTAAACATGACAATAACAGGGTGAATGTCACAGAGGAAGAGCGAACAATTACTATTTCAAACAAACGAAACAAAATGAGATATTTATAACAGAAATGGAAAACAAAATCAATAAAAGGCCTACGGTATCAATTAAAATTAATCAATTCATTAATTAATTCATTCATTTATTATTTATTCATTTATTAATTCATTTGAGACATCTTGCTATATAGCGCATATTCTTAAAGCTCTGTGCGCTTATGATACAATACAATAAGACTGAATAGTGAAAGCAACTTGATACTCCATAGTCAAATGCACATATCACAACTTAAAATTACAAGAATTGTGAGAGAAGTGACATGCTCGGCTCTGTAGCTAACTGACCAGTTGAGCCTGATTTGGGAACTGAGGGGTTAGTTTGAGCGTAGCAATAAAATACACAATAATTTTTTAGCACTCATTTGTCAGTAGGATTGAAACTGGTCAGTTTAATAATTCTCAGAGGAAAAAGATGTATGATGTTTGATCATGCATACGTACAGGATCCGGTGTTGAGATTAACGCATGTCATCATTCTAATCAGTTCCTATTCAACAAGTAGGGTTAATGCATAAGTGGCAAAGAATCCAGAAAAAAAAAGTTCATTTATCCACAACTTCAAGATAGGCCGTTTTCCGGTTTAAAGGGCGCTGCCATAGCCGTTACTATAAATAGTCCGTATGCAGTCATGTTCCGGTTTACACTGACAACATGAACAGAGAGTGATGAAAGTGCGGTAGGCAGTGATCACCACCGTTCAGCACATGGTTCTTCCTACAGTAAAATAAATAAATGAAATGCTTAATGAGGGTATAGAAAAGCCATCTTGAAGCAAAACTGAAAAACTACTGCAGTAAATATCGGCCCTGACCTTATCCCTGAAAAACAGATGACAGAAGACGAATGAGGATGTGTCAACTTTCTAAGTGACGATCGATAATAATACTTTATGCACTCGGCCAATACACGTGTGTAAAATAGAAATTGTCACTGAGCATTCACCACTGGTGTTAGTTTTCTCCTGAAGCAAGCTTTCAGGTACGACCCATAAAATTTTGGAAGTCACTGACGCTACTGTAAGCGGGACATTTATAAAATAAAATATAAAGTATGTCTTTATCTATAGTCTAATCAGGTTTCTGAAATTTGTGATAATACTTTAATTACACAATATTATGTTAGCCCAGTTTTAGGGATATGTCAATGAAAGTCAATTCTAGGAAAAGTTATGTTTGTCAAAGTTTATCATCATGCCTAAATGAACTATGAGCATGCTGTCTACAAAGGAATATATGATACTAGAGCGCGTGCACACGCACACACATACACACACACACATACACACATGCGCGCGCATGCATGCATGTTACAAACACTATACATTTTAATGTAGTAGGGAGCTCAGTTTTCATTGAAATTTACAAATCAGATAAAATTCACACCCAAGCTACTGCTGGCTTATTTCACAGTGGTGCTACAAAGTGTCTGAGTTAGTGATATTTAAATCTTTTACTTAATTTTCTCAAATTGGAGAAATAACAACAACAACAAAATTTAAAGATAATAATAAAAGCATTAATAATAATAAGAAGAAGAATGACAATAATAATAATAATGTTTTTTTTTAAGTAGTAGTAGCAGTATAAAAATAGTAATAATAGCATTTATAAGGTGCAAGCTACCCAGTGTGACCAAAGTAATTCCCATGAAACAATACATAAATACAATAGTGCATAACACTAATAATGACAGACAACAGCACATGAAGACATACAAGAAAACTTTGGAAATAAAAATACACATTGCAAATATCAATAAAAAAAATATACCTTACACACACACTCTCTCTTTCTCTCTCTCTCTGTCTGTCTCATGCAAGCACACAAACACACTTGGTGTAGCTGAGCAGTATTTAAAGGGAATCTTTGGAACAGTAATTGTTCTAACTTTTGTCATTAATGCTACAATACAATTAACAGTCAGGGACTGGTGGTGAAAGGGAGAAGTGAGGAGGGGGTTAAAATGGTAATAAATTTGCTCAACATTATCTTCAAACTAAAGCCCATTTCACCAGGGAGTTCTAAAGACTGACTGATGAATCCCTGTCAAAATGGACAGTTTTGCTTTGGTTTTACCACAAACTGTACCTCTATCTTGGGGGATGTAAAAGTCTTAATCTACCGCCCCCTCCTCTCTCCTTTGACATAAAAGTGATAATAATGATTATCAAAAATATGCACAGCTGTGTGTGTGTGTGTTGAGAGAGAGAGAGGCTGTGGCAAAAGAGGGATGACAGGATGAGGTGTGTGTGTGTGTGTGTGTGTGTGTGTGTGTGTGTGTGTGTTGAGAGAGAGAGAGGCTGTGGCAAAAGAGGGATGACAGGATGAGGTGTGTGTGTGTGTGTGTGTGTGTGTGTGTGTGAGAGAGAGAGAGGCTGTGGCAAAAGAGGGATGACAGGATGAGGTGTGTGTGTGTGTGTGTGTGTGTGTGTGTGTGTGTGAAATGCTTAAAGCTGTTTTAGGACACACTGCACTGCATCCACTGTGAAACAGCCAAGATCAGTCAAGCATTAACATCATAAGCAAATAAGTCTGCAGTATTTTCATGGATATAATGTTTAAAATTAAATGTTTACTTAGTTTTGAAAATTGAGTAGACATATTGATTAAGCTCTCTAAATCTTATCTTGGACATTTCTCAAATTCATAGTACACAGAGGAAAAAATGGACTTTTGACATTCACTGTTACATTTTTTACATTTTTTTTTAGCATGATTTACTTTGACATTGGGTATGGATTAGTTAATAACTTTGTCAATCATCATATATTTGTGTTCATGACAATATCACAGGTTCTCTGTACTTATGGAGGAGCAATAACAAAAACATTTTTTGAGTTTGTAAATGGCTCATACATTGGTCTTATTCTCAGCCTGTCCTCTCTCAGAATGTCATATGAATAGTGAAAAAAAAAAAGAAAAAAGAAAGATAGGGAGAGAAAATTTTGCCCTTCCTGTAGCCTTTGTGGACAGAGAATAAATAAAACAGGTAGTAGTGTGTACTGTTCACCCTGCACCTAAAAGGTTGCATAGATTAGTTGCAAAAGAGCAGATCAATATAAATGTTTAGGGATTGGAAAACTCTTCAATCCAAAGTAGGCCAAAATCACTGAAATATTGATAAAAATGAAAGTTACCATCTGGCTGTAGGGGCTCTCAATAAATTGTTAGTTATGTATGAAGCATTCACTTTTGTTGTTGTTGTTGTTAGAGTTGCTGATAATTCTCATTCCAGACCACAAGTGGGGGAAAAAAAAGAGGATATGGGGGTGAAATGGTGGATCAGCAGATGATCAGCAAATTGAAGAAGAAAATGATAATCAATGGGAAAATCTGTGAGATAAATATGGTGTAAATATTCAGAATTTACAATATTTCTTTTCATATTATCTATTCATTGACATCGGGTGAAGGTTTTGAATTATTTGGTAAGGCAAGGAACTTAAAGGAAGGCATAAAAGCCCTCATGTGGTCTTGCGAGGTTAGCAGTACTCAAAGCAATATGAAATTAAATGAAAATTTGTAAAATTCCTAAAATACATAAAACTGAGCATCATCCTGACATCATCAGTTTTAACCAAAGACACCCTTAGTACTAGCAGTAATAATTTCTGATACCACCACCTTTAATTTCATTTAGTCCACTTGACAATTATATGCCATTACAGGACTGATTAATAATCATGTTATATCATTTTATTGTATTCATGAGAATATGGATACTTCATTAATAACATATATAAATTATGCACATGGCAATTATTGCTCTCTTTCTCTGCCACATAGTTTACACATATACACAACTGAAGCAGTATCATGACTTTCAAGATACATAGTTTTCAGAGCCCTCAAACACAAAATTTATCTTTTGAATCAAATTGTGCTTTGATTTTGTCATTGATTTACAGATCTACAATTTTCTTCTGTGTGTGTGTGTGTGTGTGTGTGCACGCAATTTATAACTCGGCACACGCGTTTTGTTTTTTTGCGTGTGTACGTGTGTGTGCACGTTCATGTGTGTGCGTGCGCGCGCATGCGCGTGCTTGTGTGTGTTGGCACAAAACATTGTCAGCTTCACATGTTTCATGTTGTTCACGGACGGACTCGACATCAATTCTGCCTCGGTCAGACAACACAGGCCCGGTAGTGGCGTATTTAAGAACACTGTTTTTACTCTCCCGCAATAAACTAAATGAACTGGGACTATTGTGTAACATACACAACTTTGACATTATTGCTTTAACTGAAGTATTACCAAAAAACTCCAAGGTTAAAATTGAAAATTTTGTACTTCCTGGTTATACAGGTTTTACAAACAACAAGGGAAGAGGTGTCAGTCTGTTCGTGCGGGAAGGGTGGGAGGTGTCCAGGATTGTAGAAATTGAAAGGATCTTTTCTCCTTCAATTTTTTGTAAAATATCATTACCTGGTAGTAACGAGCACATCCTTTTTGGTGTAGTGTACAGATCCCCCAACTCAGATTATGAGGATCATGCTAGTGTAATTAAACTAATAAACTATGTATTTAACAGTTTTAAAAACAAGGTTATTGTCTCTGGAGATTTTAATTATCCAGAAATTGACTGGCAAAATGTGATAAGTTGTAAAAATGAGGACCACCCAGCTACGAAATTTTTGGATTGTGTTCAACAAAATTACATTGTACAAATGGCTTCCGAGCCCACTCATTATAGAGGTTTACAAAAACCTAATGTGCTATATCTGTTGTTTACTAACTCTTATGAAAACATCTACACTTTGGATTACTGGCCCCCTCTAGGGAAGAGCCACCATTCTGCCCTCTACTTTGATGTTCAGATCAAGTGGGAACATCCATCTGGTCACTCTGTGAAATATCAACTAGATAATGGAGATTACGAAGGCATGAAGCATTACGTAGGTGAGATAAATTGGGATGACCTTTTGAAAAATGAGACATCTGTGGATGAAACCTGGGAACTTATTCATGATGTAATAATAAAGTCCATGAACAAATTTATTCCAAAAAAATCATTCAAACAAGGACCCTCCAATAAACAAAGACGTGATCCCATTCCCCAGTCACTTTTAGATAAAATTCATCAAAAGCGTAGAGCCTTTAAAAAATATAAGAAATATCCCACTAGTGAGAACTATAAAATATATGCACGTGCTAGAAACCAGGTAAAATGGGAGTCAAGAAAAAACGTGAAAGCTAAGGAAACTAAATTAGCTAAAGAATCTAAGCATAATCCAAAAGGATTCTTCTGTTATGTTGCAAGTAAAACTCTGCCAAGAGAACAAATTGCTAATCTAAGAAAGGAAGATGGTACCTTAACACATAATGACTCAGAAAAAGCAGCTGTGCTAAACAGATTTTTTGCTAGTGTTTTTACCGAGGAGAGTAACGTAAATGTCCCAGAGTTTTCATGTAAGACAGAGGTTACTGAAATTTCCAACGTGGAGGTCACAGTTGAACAGGTGAAAAAAGCTCTAAAGAGCCTAAACCCATCAAAGTCCCCAGGACCTGATGAGATACACCCACGAGTATTAATAGAGCTTGCTGAAGTTATTGCTCACCCACTTAAGATCTTGTTTGATAGAACACTAGATAAGGGTGAAATACCAAAAGCTTGGAAAGAAGCAGAAGTACGTCCTATCTTTAAGAAAGGTAACAAAAATTCTGCAGGTAACTATCATCCAGTTAGTCTAACATCAGTTGTCTGTAAAGTTTTTGAGGGTTTTATTCGAGACGCTCTCTGCCAACATTTAACCAAACATGATCTGTTATCTAGAGAACAGTTTGGATTTACCAGAGGGCGCTCGTGTGTTACACAACTACTTGTTACATTACAAGATTGGTTAGTCATGCTAGATGAGAAGGTACCAGTCCATGCAGTCTACCTTGATCTAAGGAAAGCTTTTGATACAGTTCCCCATCACAGACTCATGAATAAACTAGGAGGCTATGGGATGAAAGGCAAGCTACTATTGTGGATCAGAGATTTTCTAAATGGAAGATCACAGTTTGTAAGTGTAAATAGTAGTAAATCATCAAAGGTTAAGGTAACTAGTGGTGTACCACAAGGTAGTGTTCTTGGCCCAACCTTGTTCATATACTTTATAAATGATATGCCTGGTGAGGTAGATTGTAAAGTAAAAATTTTTGCAGACGACACCAAGGCTTACTCTGCCATCCGAAATACAGAAGATAGAGTTCACTTGCAAATGTGTATACATAATCTGGTTAAATGGACAAATACTTGGCTGTTGCAATTTAACAGCGAGAAATGCAAAGTTCTGCACCTTGGAAAGAATAATCCACAGTATCAGTACACAATACAGGAAAAGGGGGTAACTCGAACAATGGATAGTACAACAGCGGAAAGAGATCTAGGGATCACGATGGACCCAGAACTAAGCTTTGAGGCACATATAAATAATATAGTGAAAAAGGGAAATCAAATTTCTGGTCTTCTTGTGAGAACTATAACTAATAAATCTCCCGAAATTATGATTCCATTGTTCAAAGCTCTGGTTAGACCCATTATTGAATATGGAAACTCAGTATGGTGCCCTTACCTTAGCACATAAATATGATTGAAGGAGTTCAACGCAGATTTACCAAGTGTATAACTAGTAATACTATTAGTACTCGTGATCTTAGTTATGAGGAGCGCCTGGCTCTTTTTAATATGCCTAGCCTTGAGTTTAGAAGATTAAGAGGTGATCTCATTGAAGTATATAAGATCATGCACAATATTTATGATCCTTGCACCACCTCTTCATTGTTTACTATGGCTAACTACGATAAAACTCGAGGGCACAACTTCAAAATAAACAAAACTAATTTCGTAACTAACCAGTTTCGCAAGTTCTTTACTAACCGTATCATAAATCTGTGGAATAACCTTTCCTATGACACCATCAATGCACCATCGGTAAACGCCTTCAAAAATCACATTGACAAAAAGTTTAAGAACCATGTATTTTCCACAGAGTTAAATCTTTACTGAGCTGTAGATAAATATAGTATACACTATGCCAGATTTAAACAAGGGTTTGTTCACAACAAGTGATCCAAAAGCACATAAATGGACACTGATTACGAGGGCAAAAGGCTTTTAGCCTATAGCCAAACATTTCTGTGATTCTGTGAATAAACGTAATGGAATGAAACTAAACTGTTCAAGTTTTATCATTTTCATTGCTTTGCCTTCAGGTGTTTCTGCAAGCATGAGATATATATTTTGTCACTGAAGACCACGCTTCATATCGTCTATGCAAGCTGCCGAAGAAACCTGTGAAGGATGAATGATCTCCAAACCTTTATTTCAGTTTCCTAAAGCATTTCTTCAACATTCCAACGTCTTGGACACAATGCCATAGCAAAACAATAAGTTAAAAAGTGGACTGACGCAGTCCTTCCACAACAGCAACTGCTGTAAACAGGAAGACCACTGCATACGCACCGCTCAGCCATTTCGGATTCAGCCGTTTGAGGATAATGTTGTTTGGGAGCGTGAAGTTGTCAATATTGCGCCTTTCATTTTTAAAAATGCTCAGGGCACATTACACGAGTAAAATATAACATAAAAGAAACACTCTGCACAAAAATTGCAACCACATAAAAATCTAAAAAAAATCATCCATGTGAACAACACCATGAAACAGACACCCCAAAACAACGAACTGGACCAAGTGAACATCATCTACGTAATCAAAAAAAAAAAAAAAAAGCATTAAAGCACGCACTGACGAAATGCACACACATATTTGTTCTGGGTTTCAACATTGGGAGACTATAGCACATTGGCAAACATATCTAGGTAATCTTTAAAATGCTATTTGGCTCATAAATAAAATTTAGTTATAGGCTTTTGTACAGTTACGAAAAGTTTTTACCCATTTCTAGAGCCTTTGCGCGAGTCATGGGTAAGGGGAATAATTCCCGACATATGTTCCGGAAGTGGTTGAAAACATGTGTGACACTGACAGAATTTATCGCTGACAACGTTTTGAAGACATCAGTTTTGCCAACCTGTTACTGAGTAAGTAGATGAATTGAAGCCCGTTTGAGTTGCATCTCCACATACATCGGCATTGAACACAACTATTTGTGAATGTGAGTGAGACATTTGTACCTGATACAGAGTTAAATCTTTATTGAGCTGTAGATAAATGTGGTATACACTATGCCTGATTTAAACAATGGTCTGTTCACAACAAGTGATCCAAAAGCACATAAATGGACACTGATTATGAGGGCAAAAGGCTTTTAGCCTATAGCCAAACATTTCTGTGATTCTGTGATATCTCTCCCTCTCGCTCGCTCGCTCTTTCTGTCTCTCTCTCTCTCTCTCTCTCTCTCTCTCTCTCTCTCTCTCACACACACACACACACACACACAAAACAAAACAGAAAAACAACAAACAAACAAACAAAAAAGAGAAAAAACAACAACAACCAACCAACCAAACAAACAAAAAACACACCAAAAAACCAACAACAAAAAACGTCACACATTCTTTGCCAATGAACATGTTAAGAACAGTGTCAGAAGGTGGGGTAAAAAAAAAGATTTTTCATGTATCCAATCGGTCTATCATAGACACTAGAATATTAGTGTCTATGCCCAGATGTGCATGTGCCTGAAACCAGTGAAGTAAAACACTCGTTTTGCATTCATGTGTACACAGGCAGATCGTTGATCAAATACGCAAGTTCAGGATTCTGTAAGTGTAAATTTATCATCAGAGCTTTGTTGGTCACAGTGTTGAAAACAAATTACAATTACCAACCATGACAAGAATCATTATCATTTGTAAAATTTTGGAAGAATCCAAAACTAACTTGATACTACTTTGCTAGTGATAGCTTCGTTCTAGTCACGATCATACCATAATATTTAAAACGACGGATTTTCAGGACATGGGAACCAAAACTCAACACTTGCCTGAAAACAATACTGTGAAACTTTTGAATATGCTTTTCAACACTGAGACCAGTAATGCCAGTATGAGTCATTTATGAGTTATGACCTCAAATTCTCAGTATTGACATTCTACTTTGGATAAGATTTAGGGTAATTTCCTGTTTAGCCTTTCACTTTCAATACATTTAAAAAGCAGTCTCTCTGTGTGTGTCTCTCTCTCTTTCCCTCTCTAATACGGTGTGTACACACAAGTCACTTACATGTCAAGGCAAGATTGCGTGACTAAAATACTTGTACTACAAAAGATTGAAGAATCTTAATTCTTAGTCTTAGGTATTTAGTTATTAAATCAATTAGTCAAAATCCAATCAATCACTTTATTGTCTAATACAGAGTACTAAATTTGCCTTCAGGCTGATTGTATTCACAACCAAATTTAGTATTTAAAGCTATGGCTTTTTTAGCACGATAAAGATAGTCTTGTATTGGAGGTAATAACACAATTTAAATCATGTTTATTTGTGATTAAAAAAAAAAAAGACTTAATTATTTAAGAAAATGTTTTGATTTGACAGTAAAGGAGACTTTTATTGCTACCACCTCAGGCCCACTGCAACATGTAGTTGTTTTCTCAAGATCTGCACAGACCAGTCAAAGCAAAGCTGACCAAGCTCAGTTAAAATTAAATGGTCGATTCAGTTTTTCTTTTATGTTCATTCTAGTTGATTCACTGTCCACTTTAGAATGTTCATACAATGAAGTATAAACACAATGATTGTGTAGTAAGTGTAAAGTTCTGTATGTGCTCTGTCCAGAATATTTATTTCTTTCTTTTTTTTTTTAATTCTGAAGAAGAAAATTGATGTCATGCTGTCTTTTTACCAAACATAGCCTACATTCTGGAAAGTGGGTGGTGATATCATAGTGTTTTTGGAATCGGATCGAGCCTCAACAAAATACACTGTTAATGATCGGGAACATATGGCTTCATTTGGAAGACAACCTCTTATTGTTATAACTGTAAAGATTTTTGTCTTGCAATGTTTAATCCAAATTTGGTATTGACAGAGAAGGTCACCGTCACCGATCCCTCAGATTCCGAATCCTTTGGGGCGCCTTCGAAGCTTTGTCAACCACCTTTCTCCAGTCCTCGCGTCTCTCGGCCGCTCTCAGGGTGTCTCTCAGCTCCATGCCTGTCCACTCTCGAATGTTGTCCTCCCATCTCTTCCTTTGTCTGCCTCTTCTTCTTCCTCCCCTCACTGTGCCTTGTAAGATTGTTTTAGCAAGACCAGAGGAGCGTGTGACATGAAGGTATTTCATGACAGAGAAGGTATTTCCAGAGAAAATGGCAATGTTAACGTTTACCACGGACACACAGACATGCATGTATACACACACAAACACACACACACACACACACACACACACACACACACATTGTTTCATTAGTCTCGAGATATTTGATAGCATTGTAAAACAATGAAAATATATATTTTGGAGATCTCCCTTGTGGAAGTGGGCCCTGCATCTTTGCCCACTAAACAATTTTTTAACAAACAGTTGCTCGATGCATCCAGAGGGCACACCATTTGTGAGAGGCAGCTGCAAACAGTCTCAACCAGAGTAAGTTGAATCAAATGTAAATCTGTAAACCTAAGTTAACAGAACTTAACAATATCAAAACATCATCAAACTGTTTTTGAAACTGTGTTGTGAACTGGTGCACAGCTGCATTGTTTACATTCAGGAAAAGAAGAGTTGCCATTGAATGAATCATAAAGAAGGACATAGAAGCACTTCAGTTATAACTTAGAGAAATGAATTCGGTGTTGCCATATTATTGAAGCCTTGAATGGAGCTGAGTCAAGTGGTCAATTATCTGAGCTATATTTTGGTGGTCTTACATTCTGAACTGATGGCTTGCAGGCAATGGAAACCTTACATCGATAGAAGATGGCTTGTGGAAAATTTCTTAGTATTTTTCTAATTCTATGTTGTTGACTTGCAAATTAGGTGGCAGCTTCACTGGTTATTGGATTGAGTGATTATTTCAATTGTAGTTATGTCATTGTTTCTTAACTCACTCAGTACGGCCAGTCCTCTCTTCTCCTCTATACATACCCCTCGGATGTCCTGTGGGTGTCTGAATGACCCAACCTTTAGCTTCCGTCATCAGAATTGTGGTATTCTTTGTCAACATTCACCTCTTCAGTATAAGAGCCTTCTGCTTGCAATATTTTGATGATGGTAATTGGGGTGAAACGCTGTTAACGCCGTCTCTTTCGCCGTTCGTATGGAGAGAGTTAATGGTATTGAAAATTGAGCAGTTTTGATGGATTATCTCCCTTGCATTCGTACAAACTATGTCTGCATTCTCAGGCATGGGACTGGACCAGCGATTGGGTAATTGTTTTATTGAACTGATGAGTATTATTGAATTATGCAATTATTCAATCATAATGCTTATCATAAGCCTAGGAAATGGGGATAACATTGTACAAAATTGATCTGGAATAATGGCTGGTTAATGCTGTGACTGGAATTACTCACACCATTATTGGTGAAGACTTGCTAACAGTAAGTCTGTGGGTGTGAGTGTAGTTTCATTGACTGCAGTTTGTGTGTGTGTAGTTTGGATCAAATGGAACGTGGCTGCATTCTGCCCAGTAAATACTGATAAGACTTTAATTTATTGTTGCATGCAGTCAACAGATATTCTGCCATTTGTAAGATTACCTGGAGGTGTGCTTTTTGTACATCAAATGCCAAATAGATGATAGACAGCCTAAGTGGAAGAAAATGCAGGGAGTCATGGTGCTCAGTTTATGCTGATTGAATTAGACTTTAAGAGTTTTATTTCATTTTCACACACACACACACACACACACACACACACACACACACACACATGCACGCACGCACACATCACATTAAAACATGCACCAGCACACACATACATATACATGCATACAGAAATATATTGTAGATTAATCAAATGTAAACCCATGTTTTCAATAAATCACATTTTACTGTGAGTGATTTTTATTTATAATTGTATGTGCAATTTTAGTATTATTTATTGGATGAATGAAATCTGATTTGTTTCTCCAATTTTGCTGCAGGGCTTTTTTTCTCCTTTTTTTTTTCTATTTTTCGGATTATTTCCATTGTTAGGTATGGATTGTCGTTGAATGTATATGTATTGTCATTGAATATATATGTATTGTCATTGAATGTATATGTATTGTCATTGAATATATATGTATTGTCATTGAATGTATATGTATTGTCATTGAAAAGGTGGATTTTCATTGAACATTGGAAGATATGAATTGTCATTGATGCTAATTATGTTTTTTGGGGTGTTTTTACTTTTGATAAAAACTAAAAAAGATAAATTGAAAAATGAATTAGAAAGTATTCTGAATTATTTTAGAATTGTTTCTTGTTTTCATCATGCCTTCACCTCCTTGAAACTGAAACTGAAACTGAAAGAGTAATGACTGATTGTAAAAATCATTAAAATGTAACAATAGTCATAACTGTGAGCTTGAGTCAATACATGTATCTGTGAAGAGTACTGATTGTGACTGTATAAACCGGTGAGTTAAAATCCTTAAAGAAAATACCTGTGAATTGAAATCCATATGATTTATGAGGGATACAGACTGTCATCATATGGCATGATCAGTGTCTGTCAGTGTGGTGGTGAACTGACATATATATTATACCAGGTGATATGAGGGGTACAGACTGTCATCATATGGCATGATCAGTGTCTGTCAGCGTGGTGGTGAACTGACATATATATTATACCAGGTGATATGAGGGGTACAGACTGTCAGTGTCATCATATGGCATGATCAGTGTCTGTCAGCGTGGTGGTGAACTGACATATATATTATACCAGGTGATATGAGGGATACAGACTGTCATCATATGGCATGATCAGTGTCTGTCAGCGTGATGGTGAACTGACATATATATTATACCAGGTGATATGAGGGATACAGACTGTCATCATATGGCATGATCAGTGTCTGTCAGCGTGATGGTGAACTGACATATATATTATACCAGGTGATATGAGGGGTACAGACTGTCATCATATGGCATGATCAGTGTCTGTCAGCGTGATGGTGAACTGACATATATATTATACCAGGTGATATGAGGGGTACAGACTGTCATCATATGGCATGATCAGTGTCTGTCAGCGTGATGGTGAACTGACATATATATTATACCAGGTGATATGAGGGGTACAGACTGTCATCATATGGCATGATCAGTGTCTGTCAGTGTGGTGGTGAACTGACATATATATTATACCAGGTGATATGAGGAGTACAGACTGTCATCATATGGCATGATCAGTGTCTGTCAGTGTGGTGGTGAACTGACATATATATTATACCAGGTGATATGAGGAGTACAGACTGTCAGTGTCATCATATGGCATGATCAGTGTCTGTCAGCGTGGTGGTGAACTGACATATATATTATACCAGGTGATATGAGGGGTACAGACTGTCATCATATGGCATGATCAGTGTCTGTCAGTGTGGTGGTGAACTGACATATATATTATACCAGGTGATATGAGGGGTACAGACTGTCATCATATGGCATGATCAGTGTCTGTCAGTGTGGTGGTGAACTGACATATATATTATACCAGGTGATATGAGGGGTACAGACTGTCATCATATGGCATGATCAGTGTCTCAGTGTGGTGGTGAACTGACATATATATTATACCACTTACCAGGTGATATGAGGGGTACAGACTGTCATCATAGTCTGCCCTGGATTCATATTGTCTGCTGTCACAAACCAGTCAAGTGTATACTATAACCTTCAATTCATTCATGAGATTAAGATGAATTAGAAAATATTGAAATAATACGAATTATGATTTACCATATTTTTCTTTGGTTTGTTTTGATATATGGAAAATGGAATTAATGAAATTACATTATCCTCCTTTTCCCCCCTTCATCTCTCATTATTATGTTATTATTATTATTGATGATGATGATGATGGCAATGACGACGACAACAACAACGACAACAACAATAACGATAATGATAATCATCATCATCATTATTATTATTATTATAATTATTGTTATTGCTGTTGTTATTGACTCAGTTATGTAAACACTGTAAGTCTGTTATAACCTGGTCTTTGATTGTGTGTGTGTATGTGTGTGTGTGTCCGTGGTTGACTTAAACATTACCATTTTCTCTGGAAATACTTTCTCTGCCAATGCCAAATTTGGGTAAAACATAGTATGAAAAAATCTTCATAGTCATACCAATGATAGGTTGTAAGTCTACCAAATTAAGCCATATTTCCGGATGATTAGCCTGGTAAGATGGCATGACCTCATTTTATTTGTTGGCAATATGAAGAAAAGAAATACAAATTCTGGACAGAACACATGATGGAGTCTCACATCGGACCAACGGATGAGTAGGCAGGCAGGCTTATTTGTCGGTGTGTGTCCTCATATGGGAGAAGAGGCCGATTCTGGATGCACAGCACTTCCCACAGGTGGTGCAAGGGAAAACGTCTCCAGAAGTTGAGCCCTGATTTCTTCGCTCACGCTTCTCCTTAATGGCCAGCGTTCTCTTGTTTTCAAACGTCTTTATTATACCACTAGAGCACAGCATCCTCCAGCGAGAGCGGTCAAGGGCATCAGTCTCCCAGGAAGCGATGTCTATGTCACAGGCTTTGAGGTTTGTCTTCAACGTGTCCTTGAAGTGCTTGCAGGGTTTTCCAAGTTTGTGGTGGCATTCCTGTAGCTGGCCATAAACTAGCATCTTCAGGATCCTGCTGTCTGTCATGCGGACAACGTGTCCTGCCCAGCTTAGCTGGCACTGGATCAGCAGGCTTTCAATGCTGGGCAGGCTGCTCCTCTAGGACCTGGAGGTTGGAGACCCTGTCTTGCCACTTTATGCCGAGAATCTTTCGTAGGCATCTCTGGTGAAACTGCTCAAGTTGTTGAATGTGACGGCGATACGTCGTCCATGTTTCACAGCAGTACAACAAGGTGGTCAGTACAACAGTAATGTAGGTTTTGATTTTTTGGTGCTGAGCCTGATGCCTTTGTTGTTCCACAGCCTGTTGTTGAGTCTGCCAAAGGCGGAGCTGGCCTTGGTGATGCGCAGCGTCACTTCTGCATCAAGGGCTCCGTTGCTGCATAGGGTGCTGCCCAGGTAGCAGAACTTGCCGACTGACTTGATCTCTGTGTCATCGATCATGATTGCAGGTGGGGGGCGGGGGGGGGGGGGGGGGGGGGGGGGCACTGGCGTTCTGTGAGCTAGCTGGTTGGTACATGGACTCGGTCTTGCTGAGGCTGATAGTGAGTCCAAAGCGCCTGCAGGAGGTTGAGAACCTGTCCATAATGAACTGCATGTCCTCATGGGTGTGTGCAGCAAGCACGCAGTCATCAGCGAAGAGGAATTCTCTCAACAGTGCCTCAAACACCCTGGACTTCGTGTGGAGTCGCCGCAAGTTGAAAAGTTTGCCATCTGTGCGAGACTCAATGTAGATGCCCCGGTCACGGTCTTGGAAGGCATCAATCAGCATGGCAGAGAAGAGAATGGAGAACAGTGTGGGTGCCAGGATGCAGCCCTGCTTCACTCCATTTACCACAGGGAACGGATCCGACATGTCAGTAATTTCCTGTACTCTCACCTGCATGCCATCGTGGAACGATTTAATCAGCTGGATTAGGCTCTTTGGGCAGCTGAACTTTAGGAGGATCTTCCACAGACCACAGCGGTTCACCGTGTCGAAGGCCTTAGTCAGGTCTACAAAGACCATGTGGAGCTCCTTGTTCTGCTCACGGCACTTCTTTTGCATCTGGCGTACGGCAAATACCATGTCACATGTTCCCCGCACTGTGCTTCAGGGATGACTGTGTTGGAGACATGGTCAACCAGTCTGTTCAGTATGATGCGGGCGAAAATCTTGCCGGCAATGCAGAGGAGAGAGATTCCACGGTGGTTATCGCAGGATGTTTTGTCTCCCTTCCGTTTGTAAATGTGGACAATTGAAGCATCCTTGAAATCCTGGGGGACCTCTCCTCTCTCCCAGATAGACTGGAACAGGGTGGTCAGCTTGTCTGTCAGCACCTCGTCTCCATACTAGTAGATGTCAGCCTGGATTCCATCCGCTCCTGGTGCTTTTCCTGATGTTGTCAGCTTCAGGGCCCTCTGGGTCTCGACCTTGGTGGGAGGGGCAGCTAGTGAGTCATTGACTCGTAGCTGTGGCATGGCTGCAATTACCTCGTCAGATACAGACGAGTCCCTGTTGAGGAGGGTGTTGAAGTGCTCTGCCCAGCGGGCAAGGATGTCTTTCTTGTCTGTCAGGAGGGTGGTCTGGTCCAAGGCTCGGACAGGGGTTGATCCTGTGACTCTCGACCCATACACAGCTCGGAGACCGTCATGGAAGGTCTTCATGTCGTGAGCATCAGCAGCGGACTGAAGCTCTTTGGACTTTCTCTCCCACCAGGTGTTCTTCATCTCACACAGCCTCTTCTGTATGAGTTGCTTGGTTTGCAAGAACTGGTCCTTCTTCCTCTGGCAGTCTTTATCGGAAATGTGATCCTGATGCCGTATATGCAGTGTGTTCAGGAGCTTGGAGATTCCAGAGTCGTTCTCGTCAAACCAGTCTTTGTGGCTCCTCTGTACAAAGCCGAGTGCGTCAGTTGCTGCTGTGTACACAATCTCTAAAGGTGCTCCATACCTCTTTTACATCAGTCGGTGCAGGAATTTCTAGGAGAGCTGCTTGGATTTGCTGCTGCAGCACGTCCTTGGTGATAGGGAGGCGGTGGATGTTCAGCTTCCTCGGGGGTTTCTGCCTGGCTGGTTGGAGCTTCCATGCAAGTCTGATGTTCATCTTGCTGTGTACCAGGCCATGGTCTGACCAACAGACTGCTCCTCTCATGCAGCGTGTAATGGAAACATCACCTCTGTCCCTCTGCCGGACAATCACATAGTCCAACATGTGCCATTGCTTGGAGAGGGGGTGCATCCATGTGTTCTTGTACTTGTCCGCTTGTTGGAAGAGGGTGTTGGTGATGCTCAGTCCATGCTGCATGCAGAGCGAGAGCAAAAGCAGTCTGTTGGAGTTGCACTTGCCAGTGCCATGCTGTCCTAGGACTTTTGGCCACGAGGAGAAGTCAGTGCCGACAAAGCTGTCGTGCAAGTTTGGTTCATATGGCAAAGCCCACGCCTGAGGTTCTTGGGGTGCCATCTGGCTTCCCAGTGCAGTAGAAGGTGTAGCCCCCTCCAACTTCCTCCAGCTGGGTTTCACCGGCAAACCTGGTTTCGCTCAGGGCTGCTATGTCCACCTGGTAGCGATGAAGCATTCGAGCAATGAGCGCTGTGCGCCTTTCTGGTCTGTCGTCTCTGTCCGAAAGGGTGCGAACATTCCAAGCACCCAGAGGCATGACTCCTGGTTCTTTCCTTCTGTTGTTTTCGACTGCTAGTGTTGGATGTCCAAGTAGGTGCGGTTTCCTACTAGGTACTAGGTGAGGCAGGCTTTGTTTAGGGATCCTTTTATCTTCCCTTCCCCATGTGGGGAGAGCAGTGCTGTACCTAAAAAGGGCTGCTCTGACACTGTGGGAGGATACGGGCGCCGCATCTGCCCCAGTCTACGTGGACGACCATCACCCCACAGCCGCCTGCATGCAGAGTCGTGACTAGGAACTGCCAGCAGCATCCTCTGCCTGTCCCTGTTACCACTTCTCCATCGCCGCAGGGCTTGGGAAAGCTGGGTGTTGAAGGGCTAGCTCGTCGTTCCGACATTAGCCTGGTTGCCTGACCAGCACAGGTGGCTTTTTTTAGTGAGGAGGAGTTGTGCAGTCCCTTCCCCACTCTCTCGCCTACCCACGCTCACAGTCCCACAGGTGCAGATACTGCCACATGCAGGATGGCCTTGGCAGGTGCAGGTTTTTTCTATATACATATATGTGTGTATGCGTTCTCTCTCTCTCTATATCTCTCTCTCTCTACATATATATGTATATTTTAATTTTTATTTCTTTATTTTTTGATACAGTTGACTGACACACACAGCATGACGCGGACAGCCAGACGAGGACCAGAGAACAAGAAGAAACACGAGGCGTCAGACTGGAACACACTCAGATCCAGCTGCCACACCCCCTCAACACAGCCTGAGGCTGGGTTGACAGCAAGGGCCAGGTCAGACAAGAGGCGTGGTCAGGCGTCCAACAAGATGAAAGGTCCGGCTGGAAAGGCAAGAATGAAGGGAAAGGACATTCTGCACACCGTGCTCGCCAAGGAACAGAGACGAGAACAGCGAAGACAGAGGAGGATTCAGGACAGAGAAACCAAAAAGGTTTGTGCTCTTTCCTGTTGATTGCATGCTTGACATCTGCTGTCTGTTGTCTTGTCCTTTTTGCTTTCTTCCACTTTGACCTGTAGCAGTAGCCAAGTGGTTAAAGCGTTGGAATGTCAATCTGAGGGTCCCGGGTTCGAATCACGGTGATGGCGCCTGGTGGGTAAAGGGTGGAGATTTTTACGATCTCCCAGGTCAACGTATGTGCAGACCTGCTAGTGCCTGAACCCCCTTTGTGTGTATATGCAAGCAGAAGATCAAATACGCACGTTAAAGATCCTGTAATCCATGTCAGCGTTCGGTAGGTTATGGAAACAAGAACATACCCAGCATGCACACCCCCGAAAACGGAGTATGGCTGCCTACATGGCGGGGTAAAAATGGTCATACACGTAAAAGCCCACTCGTGTGCATACGAGTGAACGCAGAAGAAGAAGAAGAAGAAGAAGACCTGTAGTGAAAGTCACAGACACTTTCATATCTGGAAGTGAACTTGGGTTTCTTCAGATTCAGATTCATAAAATGGATTGCGAGAATGTTGAAGATGAATATTCTATAGTTTGGAATACTATTATTATTATTTTTTTATTTTTTTATTTTTTAATCATCAGCGTTTGCAGTTGATGTAGTGCATAGATAGGGGGAGGACCAGGTTCGGGTGGGGATGCAATTTGCTGCAGTGTTATTACACGAATATGAGCTTTAATTCTCCTGTTCTGAAGCAACTAGCTGCAGTGTTAAACTGTTACAGCTTTACGTCTCCTGTCCTCAAGCAGTGCTATAGCTTTAATTCTCCTGTTCTGAAGCAACTAGCTGCAGTGTTAAACTGTTACAGCTTTACGTCTCCTGTCCTCAAGCAGCGCTATAGCTTTAATTCTCCTGTTCTGAAGCAACTAGCTGCAGTGTTGTAGCTTCAAGTCTCCTGTTCTGAAACAACTATCTGCAGTATTATACTTTGTAGCATTAATTCTCCTGTTCTGAAGCAACTAGTTGCAGTACTACAACTTTAATTCTCCTGTTCACAGGCTTCTGTATGTCAAAACAACACAATAGACTTGTTCACTTCAAACCGGGTCAGGGAGCAAAGATTATTCATTGTTCTGTTAGAGGGAAACTGGCTGCAGCTATCAAGCTTTGTTACAGTGTGAAAAGTGGTCTCATCAGCATAACCCCATGATGCCGACAAAAGTTGCCAATGGCGGTGCACTGTCTAGTCATCAAAAGTCACCTATGGCAGTCAAAGAGTTAAAGACTTCTGTCCTTAAGCTGCAGTGTCATGAACTTTGAGTCTCCGGCCCTGAAGCAACTAGCTGCAGTGTCATGAACTATGTCTCCTGTCCTGAAGCAACTAGCTGCAGTGTCATGAACTTTGAGTCTCCTGTCCTGAAGCAACTAGCTGCAGTGTCATGAACTTTGAGTCTCCTGTCCTGAAGCAACTAGCTGCAGTGTCATGAACTTTGAGTCTCCTGTCCTGGAGCAACTAGCTGCAGTGTCATGAACTTTGAGTCTCCTGTCCTGGAGCAACTAGCTGCAGTGTCATGAACTTTGAGTCTCCTGTCCTGAAGCAACTAGCTGCTTCTAGTTGTTTTTGACAGCGGTGTTTCAGTGTTGGTTTCTTTTGACTGCGGTGTTTCAGTGTTGGTTTCTTTTGACAGCGGTGTTTCAATGTTGGTTTCTTTTGACAGCGGTGTTTCAGTGTGTTATTGGACAGTTGTGTAACAGTGTTGGTTTCTTTTGACAGCGGTGTTTCAGTGTTGGTTTCTTTTGACAGTGGTGTTTCAGTGTTGGTTTCTGTTGACAGTGGTGTTTCAGTGTTGGTTTTGACAGTGGTGTTTCAGTGTTGGTTTCTTTTGACAGTGGTGTTTCAGTGTTGGTTTCTTTTGACAGCGGTGTTTCAGTGTTGGTTTCTTTTGACAGCGGTGTTTCAGTGTTGGTTTCTTTTGACAGTGGTGTAACTGTGTTGGTTTCTTTTGACAGCGGTGTAACTGTGTTGGTTTCTTTTGACAGTGGTGTAACTGTGTTGGTTTCTTTTGACAGCGGTGTAACTGTGTTGGTTTCTTTTGACAGCGGTGTTTCAGTGTTGATTTCTTTTGACAGTGGTGTTTCAGTGTTGGTTTCTTTTGACAGTGGTGTTTCAGTGTTGGTTTCTTTTGACAGTGGTGTAACTGTGTTGGTTTCTTTTGACAGCGGTGTTTCAGTGTTGGTTTCTTTTGACAGTGGTGTTTCAGTGTTGGTTTCTTTTGACAGTGGTGTAACTGTGTTGGTTTCTTTTGACAGCGGTGTTTCAGTGTTGGTTTCTTTTGACAGTGGTGTAACTGTGTTGGTTTCTTTTGACAGTGGTGTTTCAGTGTTGGTTTCTTTTGACAGCGGTGTTTCAGTGTTGGTTTCTTTTGACAGTGGTGTTTCAATGTTGGTTTCTTTTGACAGTGGTGTTTCAGTGTTGGTTTCTTTTGACAGTGGTGTAACTGTGTTGGTTTCTTTTGACAGTGGTGTTTCAGTGTTGGTTTCTTTTGACAGCGGTGTTTCAGTGTTGATTTCTTTTGACAGAGGTGTTTCAATGTTGGTTTCTTTTGACAGCGGTGTTTCAGTGTTGGTTTCTTTTGACAGTGGTGTAACTGTGTTGGTTTCTTTTGACAGTGGTGTTTCAGTGTTGGTTTCTTTTGACAGTGGTGTAACTGTGTTGGTTTCTTTTGACAGCGGTGTAACTGTGTTGGTTTCTTTTGACAGTGGTGTAACTGTGTTGGTTTCTTTTGACAGTGGTGTTTCAGTGTTGGTTTCTTTTGACAGTGGTGTTTAAATGTTGGTTTCTTTTGACAGCGGTGTTTCAGTGTTGGTTTCTTTTGACAGTGGTGTAACTGTGTTGGTTTCTTTTGACAGTGGTGTTTCAGTGTTGGTTTCTTTTGACAGTGGTGTTTCAGTGTTGGTTTCTTTTGACAGTGGTGTAACTGTGTTGGTTTCTTTTGACAGTGGTGTAACTGTGTTGGTTTCTTTTGACAGTGGTGTTTCAGTGTTGGTTTCTTTTGACAGCGGTGTTTCAGTGTTGGTTTCTTTTGACAGTGGTGTTTCAATGTTGGTTTCTTTTGACAGTGGTGTTTCAGTGTTGGTTTCTTTTGACAGTGGTGTTTCAGTGTTGGTTTCTTTTGACAGTGGTGTAACTGTGTTGGTTTCTTTTGACAGTGGTGTAACTGTGTTGGTTTCTTTTGACAGTGGTGTTTCAGTGTTGGTTTCTTTTGACAGCGGTATTTCAGTGTTGGTTTCTTTTGACAGTGGTGTTTCAGTGTTGGTTTCTTTTGACAGTGGTGTTTCAGTGTTGGTTTCTTTTGACAGTGGTGTAACTGTGTTGGTTTCTTTTGACAGTGGTGTTTCAGTGTTGGTTTCTTTTGACAGCGGTGTTTCAGTGTTGATTTCTTTTGACAGCGGTGTTTCAGTGTTGGTTTCTTTTGACAGCGGTGTAACTGTGTTGGTTTCTTTTGACAGTGGTGTTTCAGTGTTGGTTTCTTTTGACAGCGGTGTTTCAGTGTTGATTTCTTTTGACAGCGGTGTTTCAGTGTTGGTTTCTTTTGACAGTGGTGTAACTGTGTTGGTTTCTTTTGACAGTGGTGTTTCAGTGTTGGTTTCTTTTGACAGTGGTGTTTCAGTGTTGGTTTCTTTTGACAGTGGTGTAACTGTGTTGGTTTCTTTTGACAGTGGTGTTTCAGTGTTGGTTTCTTTTGACAGTGGTGTTTCAGTGTTGGTTTCTTTTGACAGTGGTGTTTCAGTGTTGGTTTCTTTTGACAGTGGTGTTTCAATGTTGGTTTCTTTTGACAGCGGTGTTTCAGTGTTGGTTTCTTTTGACAGTGGTGTTTCAGTGTTGGTTTCTTTTGACAGTGGTGTTTCAGTGTTGGTTTCTTTTGACAGTGGTGTTTCAGTGTTGGTTTCTTTTGACAGTGGTGTTTCAGTGTTGGTTTCTTTTGACAGTGGTGTAACTGTGTTGGTTTCTTTTGACAGTGGTGTAACAGTGTTGGTTTCTTTTGACAGCGGTGTTTCAATGTTGGTTTCTTTTGACAGTGGTGTTTCAATGTTGGTTTCTTTTGACAGTGGTGTAACTGTGTTGGTTTCTTTTGACAGTGGTGTTTCAATGTTGGTTTCTTTTGACAGTGGTGTTTCAGTATTGGTTTCTTTTAACAGTGATGTTTCAATGTTGGTTTCTTTGACAGTGATGTTTCAGTGTTGGTTTCTGTTGACAGTGGTGTTTCAATGTTGGTTCTTTGACAGTGGTGTAACAGTGTTGGTTTCTTTTGACAGTGGTGTTTCAGTGTTGGTTTCTTTTGACAGCGGTGTTTCAGTGTTGGTTTCTTTTGACAGCGGTGTTTCAGTGTTGGTTTCTTTTGACAGCGGTGTTTCAAGTGCCGACTGCCTGGGCACAGAGTAGAGGAGTGCATGATGGGAGATACAAATTCTCTGGGAACAGGAATTTGCTACAGGTGTGGGTCCACAGAACACAAAGCCTCGCTCTGCAAAGCCAAAGGGCCCAAAGGTATGTAATGTATCTGACATAGACGGCTCAGGGCCACATTGTAAGCTGTTTAGCAGATCTGACACAAGGACACAATGTAAGGTATGTCCTCTATAAGACACATACTTTGAGGTATGTCTCTGACACATACTGTGAAGTATTAAATGTATCTGACACAGACTGTAGGGTGTATAATGTATCTGACACATACTGTAAGGTATGTTGTATCTGACACATGCTGTAAGGTATGTTGTAGGTATGTGGTGTATCTGACACATACTGAGAGAGAATTCGATGCACTGCAGCCCAGAGACTCTGCCACAGAAAGATGGGAAACGCTACGAGACACCATGCACCGCATTGCTATTGCCACCTTTGGGAAGAAAACTGTGAAGTCCCACGACTGGTTTGAGGCCAAATCATCAGAGATGACTCCCAGTATTGAGGCCAAGCTCGCTGCACTCACTGAGTACAAATGGTCACCCAGTGAGAAGAACCTGCAAATCCTCAGGGCCGCCAGGAGTAAGGTTCAGTTCAACGCCAGGCGATGTGCAAATGAGTACTGGACAGAGCTCAGCGAAGAGATACAGAATGCTGCTGAAAGAGGCAACATCCGAGGGATGTATGATGGCATCAAGAAGGCACTGGGACCAACACAGAGCAAGACTGCCCCCCTCAAATCCTCCACTGGGGAAGTAATCAACGATTCTAGCCAGCAGATGGAGAGATGGGCAGAACACTACTATGACCTCTACTCCACAGAAGACATGGTGTCCAACTCAGCCCTCGATGCCATCAAGTGCATGCCAGTCATGGAAGAACTTGACACAGAGCCAACTGAGGACAAACTCAGCAAGGCCATTAACAGCCTGACATCAGGCAAGGCACCTGGCAGTGACGGAATTCCCCCAGACCTCATTAAACACTGCAAGATTACTCTTCTGCATCCTCTGCACACAGACCTCTGTCAGTGCTGGAATGAGGGAGCTGTACCGCAGGACATGAGGGACGCCAAGATCATCATCCTCTACAAAAACAAGGGTGAAAGGAGCGACTGCAACAACTACAGAGGCATCTCACTTCTCAGCATTGTAGGCAAAGTCTACGCTCGGGTCCTCCTAATTCACCTGCAGAAACTGGCCGAATGCGTTTACCCGGAATCACAGTGCGGTTTCCGAGCTGAGAGATCCATGGTAGACATGATCTTCTCCCTTCGCCAAATCCCGGAGAAGTGCAGAGAGCAGAGGATGCCCCTGTACGTCGCATTCATTGACCTCACCAAAGCCTTTGACCTAGTCAGCAGAGACGGCCTTTTCAGGGCTCTTCGAAAGATCGGCTGCCCCCCCCCTCCAAACTGCACAGCTTGATTGAGTCCTTCCACTCCAACATGCAAGGGATGGTGCAGTTTAATGGTAACCTCTCCCAGCCCTTCGATGTATGCAGCGGTGTCAAACCAGGTTGTGTCCTCACCCCCACCCTATTTGGAATCTTCTTTGCTCTTCTCCTGGGGCATGCGTTCAGCACAGCACAAGAAGTGATCTACCTACGGAACAGATCAGATGGCAGGCTCTTCAATCTCACCCGCCTCAGAGCAAGGACAAAAGTCCGCGAAGCCCTCATCAGAGACATGCTCTTTGCTGATGATGCCGCATTTGTGACCCACACCCAGCGGGACCTGCAGTCACTAATGGACCGCTTCTCCTGGGCCTGCAAAGATTTCGGTCTGACCATCAGTCTCAAGAAGACAAATGTCCTAGGCCAAGACATGCCATCTCCACCAGCCATCACCATTGATGACTACGAGCTTGAAGCCATCCATCAATTCACTTACCTTGGGTCCACCATCACCATCAACCTCTCCCTTGACACCGAGATTAACAAGAGGATCGGGAAGGCAGCCACAACGCTAGCCCGCCTCACACAAAGAGTGTGGACAAATCCCAAGCTGACCACGAAGACAAGGATGGCTGTATACAATGCCTGCGTCCTCAGCACCTTGCTGTATGGCAGTGAGGTGTGGACCACACATGCTCATCAGGAGAAAAGGCTCAATACCTTCCACCTGAGAAGCCTACAGTGCATACTCAAAATCTCCTGGCAAGACAAGGTGACAAACACCGAAGTCCTGACTCGCGCTGGCCTCCCATGTATACCATGCTGAGACAGCGTCGGCTGCGCTGGCTGCGCCACGTTCGCTGCATGGAAGATGGTCGCATCCCAAAAGACATCCTTTATGGAGAGCTCGCCACGGGGCAGAGAAGCATTGGCCGCCCACAGCTGAGATACAAAGACGTTTGCAAACATGACATGAAGGCACTTGAGATCAACACTGAGTCCTGAGAGGACCTTGCAGATGACCGCAACAGATATAGAAGCACTCTCAAGAATCAGCTACGGATTGGTGAGGACAAACTGTCAGCTGCTGCAGCAGAAAAGCGAGCTCGCAGAAAAGGGACGGCAGCCAACAGACCAGCATCAGCTTACACATGTGACCGCTGCGACAGAGACTGTCTCTCTCGCATCGCTCTCAACAGTCACAGGCAATGCTGCTTGGTCCAAGCAGACAGCCCAATTAGACATTTGGTCAGATATACTCTATCCATGGTCAGCCATGACCGAAGGAGGCCTACTACTACAGATATCATGCCCAATGCCCGCTGTTATGTGTGTGTGTGTGTACAGAAGTCATGCCTTATGCCAGCTGTTATGTGTGTGTGTGTGTGCAGAAGTCATGCCTTATGCCAGCTGTTATGTGTGTGTACAGAAGTCATGCCCAATGCCCGCTGTTATGTGTGTGCGTGTGTACAGAAGTCATGCCTTATGCCCGCTGTTATGTGTGTGCGTGTGTACAGAAGTCATGCCTTATGCCAGCTGTTATGTGTGTGTGTGTGTGCAGAAGTCATGCCTTATGCCAGCTGTTATGTGTGTGTACAGAAGTCATGCCCTATGCCAGCTGCTATGTGTGTGTGTGTGTGTGCAGAAGTCATGCCTTATGCCAGCTGTTATGTGTGTGTGTGTGCAAAAGTCATGCCTGATGCCAGCTGTTATTTGTGTGTGTGTGCAGAAGTCATGCCCTATGCCAGCTGTTGTGTGTGTGTGTGTGTGTGCAGAAGTCATGCCTTATGCCAGCTGTTATGTGTGTGTACAGAAATCATGCCTTAGGCCAGCTGTTATGTGCGTGTGTGTGCAGAAGTCATGCCTTATGCCAGCTGTTATGTGTGTGTGTGTGTGTGTGCAGAAGTCATGCCATATGCCAGCTGTTATGTGTGTGTGCAGAAGTCATGCCTAATGCCAGCTGTTATGTGTGTACAGAAGTCATGCGTTATGCCAGCTGTTATTTGTGTGTACAGAAGTCATGCGTTATGCCAGCTGTTATGTGTGTGTACAGATGACATGATCTATACCAGCTGTTTGTGTGTGTGTGTGTACAGAAGTGATGCCCTATGCCAGTTGTTATGTGTGTTTACAGAAGTTATGCCAGCTGTTATATGTGTGTACAGATGTCATGACCTATACCAGCTGTTTGTGTGTGTGTGTGTGTGTGTGTGTGTGTGTACAGAAGTCATGCCTTATGCCAGCTGTTATGTGTGTGTGTGTGTGCAGAAGTCATGCCTTATGCCAGCTGTTATGTGTGTGTACAGAAGTCATGCCCTATGCCAGCTGCTATGTGTGTGTGTGTGTGTACAGAAGTCATGCCTTATGCCAGCTGTTATGTGTGTGTGTGTATGTGTGTGTGTACAGAAGTGATGCCTTATGCCAGCTATTATATGTGTGTGTGTGTGTACAGAAGTCATGCCTTATGCCAGCTGTTTGTGTGTGTGCAGAAGTCATGCCCTATGCCAGTTGTTATGTGTGTGTACAGAAGTCATGCGTTATGCCAGCTGTTTGTGTGTGTGCAGAAGTCATGCCCTATGCCAGTTGTTATGTGTGTGTACAGAAGTCATGCGTTATGCCAGCTGTTATGTGTGTGTACAGAAGTCATGCCCTATGCCAGTTGTTATGTGTGTTTACAGAAGTCATGCGTTATGCCAGCTGTTATGTGTGTGTACAGATGTCATGCCCTATGTCAGTTGTTATGTGTGTGTGCAGAAGTCATGCCTTATGCCAGCTGTTATGTGTGTGTACAGATGTCATGCCATATGTCAGTTGTTATGTGTGTGTACAGAAGTCATGCCATATGCCAGCTGTTATGTGTGTGTACAGAAGTGATGCCTTATGCCAGCTGTTATGTGTGTGTACAGATGCCATGCCCTATGCCAGCTGTTACGTGTGTGGCAAGCAGGGTCACCTGGCTCGGTCATGTCCTGACAATCCTCGAGGCCTGTATCCATCAGGTGAGTTCTTTCCCCTTGCCCCTCTGTCAATCCTCCAGGCCTGTATCCATCAGGTAAGTTCTTTCCCCTTGCCCCTCTAACAATCCTCCAGGCCTGTATCCATTGAGTTCTTTCCCCTTGCCCCTCTAACAATCCTCCAGGCCTGTATCCATCAGGTAAGTTCTTTCCCCTTGCCCCTCTAACAATCCTCCAGGCCTGTATCCATCAGGTAAGTTCTTTCCCCTTGCCCCTCTAACAATCCTCCAGGCCTGTATCCATTGAGTTCTTTCCCCTTGCCCCTCTAACAATCCTCCAGGCCTGTATCCATTGAGTTCTTTCCCCTTGCCCCTCTAACAATCCTCCAGGCCTGTATCCATTGAGTTCTTTCCCCTTGCCCCTCTAACAATCCTCCAGGCCTGTATCCATTGAGTTCTTTCCCCTTGCCCCTCTAACAATCCTCCAGGCCTGTATCCATCAGGTAAGTTCTTTCCCCTTGCCCCTCTAACAATCCTCCAGGCCTGTATCCATCAGGTAAGTTCTTTCCCCTTGCCCCTCTGTCACCTGCTGGATGAACATGCACCATCACTGCCGAAATGCAGCCCAGTGGGTAGTCCGCCCTGTAGTACACACAAGACATCCTGATTGCAAAGCACAAGTGTCATAAGTTGGAACAGCGATGGCAGTTATCAAAACCCATAGTTCAAAATCAAATCTGAAAACTAATAAATTAAAACATTTTATATCATCACCAATGACAAACATCTTTGCCTCTCGAGTTCTTGATGCCACATCCACCAAATCTCTGTATTCCATTATGTCAAATGTTTTTGGCATGAAAAAACACCACTCCTCTTCCTTCTGCTTACACTTCCTCTTAACTCACTCAGTACGGCCAGTCCTCTCTTCTCCTCTACACAGACCCCTCGGATGTCCAGTGGGTGTCTCAATGACCCAACCTTTAGCTTCCGTCGTCAGAATTGTGGTATTCTTTGTCAACATTCACCTCTTCAGTATAAGAGCCTTCCGCTTGCAATATTTGGGGTGAAACGCTGTTAACGTCGTCTCTTTCGCCGTTCGTATGGAAAGAGTTAACTCACCAATCTCTTGATTATGATAAATAATAATGAAATAATGAATGGCAATAGTATTGTGCATTTCTCGAGGTTAATTCAGACTTACTGATAATAAATAATGAATTGCAGTTGTATAATGCATGGTTATCTCTAAGTTAATTCAGACGCAGTGTGCTTGCTATTACCCATTCACATACAACCACGCCAGAAAATTATTAACCACACTCAGTCTTAGACACTCAAATGTGGACACATGTATCCATGAACAGAACAGAATACAACTCCAATCAGCAGTGGATAAAAAAAAATCAACTTAAAAAACCAACGAAAACACCTCCGAGAACATACAGGTTTTTAGCTGGTACTGAACCCCTCCAGCAGTTGCATGTGTTCTTAGAAACTCTTCCCAGTATTCAAAACTTTTCACACATTTTAAAAGAAAACACGGTTCCTCAAGTGCACCCAGCACCATAGACTTCCTATTCATTGCAGAGGAGGTGCAGGGTAATGCGTGTGGTGTGTGTGTGTGTGTTGGAGCTCATGTACGTTTATATGTATTTGACTGTGCTTTCATATCTGTGAAACTGCATGTTTGGTGCATATCTGTTATGCATGTGTTGAGGTATGTGTGAATGTGTGTCTTCATGTTTTACATTTATTTGCTTATTTATCATTATTGCTGTCTTTTTTTGTTGTCTTTTTTTAATTTTTTTTATTATTATTATTATTATTACTACTACCTTTTTCTATATTATAATTATTATTTATTTATTTATTTATGTAAGCTTATCTATTATTTATTCCCCCTTTTTTTTCTTTTTTTTTGTCAAGGCCTGACTAAGCGCGTTGGGTTACGCTGCTGGTCAGGCATGTGCTTGGCAGATGTGGTGTAGCGTGTATGGTTTTGTCCGAACGCAGTGACGCCTCCTTGAGCTACTGAAACTGAAACTGAAACTGCAGAGTGGTCATGTTTGGCCCAAGTGTTGACAAGTTCATTGTAGAGTGTTTATTTTAGGCCAAAGTGTTCAAAAGTAATTGAGCTTCGTTTTCACACTGAAATATGCGTCCTTCTTACATGTGTCATGCTCCTGTCCCTTCTGTTGTCACCAGATCAAGGCAAAACCACAGTGACAACATTCAGTTAGTGTACATCTACCTTCTGCTATGCGCAGTACACATTTGTCTATACTAGTATGAGGGGAAATCCGTAATTTTGGGGGGTGTAATTTCAGTGGTAAACCCCATTTCCTTTCCTGTCAGTATCACTGGCTTGGCATCTGTTCCATACTGAAGACTCAAGCAGGCTGAAACATTCTGAAACTGATTGTTGGATAAGTATTTCAAAAGTATTCTGTATTCTTTGTGCGCCATTTTATGCTGCTCTGTTGGCCATTTCATTTCCTTTGATACCAATTACCGAGGGTACCCAGCAAACTTCAGTGATTGTACCTTTGGCTGAAAGAGCGTGAAAAAATCTCTGTATTTCAAAAATAAGATCTGGTGGGGTTTTGAAATGAATTGATTGTAATGCATGTACTGCAGTGTTTGATGGACTCAGGGTGTCCCTACATGTGTTTTGTGATGTACTGCAGTGTTTGATGGACTCAGGGTGTCCTGACATGTGTTTTGTGATGTACTGCAGTGTTTGATGGACTCAGGGTGTCCTGACATGTGTTTTGTGATGTACTGCAGTGTTTGATGGACTCAGGGTGTCCTGACATGTGTTTTGTGATGTACTGCAGTGTTTGATGGACTCAAGGTGTCCCTACATGTGTTTTGTGATGTACTGCAGTGTTTGATGGGTTCAGGGTGTCCTGACATGTGTTTTGTGATGTACTGCAGTGTTTGATGGACTCAGGGTGTCCCCATATGTGTTTTGTGATGTACTGCAGTGTTTGATGGACTCAGGGTGTCCTGACATGTGTTTTGTGATGTACTGCAGTGTTTGATGGACTCAGGGTGTCCCTACATGTGTTTTGTGATGTACTGCAGTGTTTGATGGGTTCAGGGTGTCCCTACATGTGTTTTGTGATGTACTGCAGTGTTTGATGGACTCAGGGTGTCCTGACATGTGTTTTGTGATGTACTGCAGTGTTTGATGGACTCAGGGTGTCCTGACATGTGTTTTGTGATGTACTGCAGTGTTTGATGGGTTCAGGGTGTCCCTACATGTGTTTTGTGATGTACTGCAGTGTTTGATGGACTCAGGGTGTCCTGACATGTGTTTTGTGATGTACTGCAGTGTTTGATGGACTCAGGGTGTCCCTACATGTGTTTTGTGATGTACTGCAGTGTTTGATGGACTCAGGGTGTCCTGACATGTGTATTGTGATGTACTGCAGTGTTTGATGGACTCAGGGTGTCCTGACATGTGTTTTGTGATGTACTGCAGTGTTTGATGGACTCAGGGTGTCCTGACATGTGTTTTGTGATGTACTGCAGTGTTTGATGGGTTCAGGGTGTCCCGACATGTGTTTTGTGATGTACTGCAGTGTTTGATGGTTCAAGGTGTCCCTACATGTGTTTTGTGATGTACTGCAGTGTTTGATGGACTCAGGGTGTCCTGACATGTGTTTTGTGATGTACTGCAGTGTTTGATGGGTTCAAGGTGTCCCTACATGTGTTTTGTGATGTACTGCAGTGTTTGATGGACTCAGGGTGTCCCTACATGTGTTTTGTGATGTACTGCAGTGTTTGATGGACTCAGGGTGTCCTGACATGTGTTTTGTGATGTACTGCAGTGTTTGATGGACTCAGGGTGTACTGACATGTGTTTTGTGATGTACTGCAGTGTTTGATGGACTCAGGGTGTCCCTGACATGCGTTTTGTGATGTACTGCAGTGTTTGATGGGTTCAGGTGTCCTGGCATGTGTTTTGTGATGTACTGCAGTGTTTGATGACTCAGGGTGTCCTAACATGTGTTTTGTGATGTACTGCAGTGTTTGATGACTCAGGGTGTCCATACATTTGTTTTGTGATGTACTGCAGTGTTTGATGGGTTCAAGGTGTCCCTACATGTGTTTTGTGATGTACTGCAGTGTTTGATGGTTCAGGGGTGTCCTGACATGTGTTTTGTGATGTACTGCAGTGTTTGATGGACTCAGGGTGTCCCTACATGTGTTTTGTGATGTACTGCAGTGTTTCATGGACTCAGGGTGTCCTACATTTGTTTAATGATGTTACTTAACATATTTGAATTAACTCAAGTATGTCTTGAATTTTTTTTTTGTTTTTTTTTTGTATGGTTTTTGTTTTTGTTTTTTGATGTACAGCAGTGATTATGGGAAGGTTGTCCTACATTGTTTTTTGTGATGTAACTGCACGCTGTAATGGGTATGGTGGTTATTTGTTTTTGTCGATTTCATTTGGTGTTTAAATGGACTCAGGATTGTCCCTTTACAATGTTTCTTTATTTATGTAATCGTGTTTATGCTCAGAGTTTTTCTGACATGTGTATTTGTGATGTACGCTGTGATAGGAAAGGTCAGGTGTCATCGTTTTGTCAGATTTTGTGATTGTACTTTAAATGTTGATGTTAGGTGTCTGACATGTTTTTTAATGATGTAAAAATGCACTGCTCGTAAGTGGACCTCAGGATGCTCACCACATGCGTTTGTGTGTCACTCATCTTTTGAATACATTCCCCGGGTTTCATTTACATGGGACTCAGGGTGTCCTGACATGTGTTTTGTGATGTACTGCAGTGTTTGATGGGTTCAGGGTGTCCTGACATGTGTTTTGTGATGTACTGCAGTGTTTGATGGACTCAGGGTGTCCTGACATGTGTTTTGTGATGTACTGCAGTGTTTGATGGACTCAGGGTGTCCTGACATGTGTTTTGTGATGTACTGCAGTGTTTGATGGACTCAGGGTGTCCTGACATGTGTTTTGTGATGTACTGCAGTGTTTGATGGACTCAGGGTGTCCTGACATGTGTTTTGTGATGTACTGCAGTGTTTAGTGGACTGGAAGTGTCCCAGCATGTGTTTTGTGATGTACTGCAGTGTTTGGTGGACTGGAAGTGTCCCAGCATGTGTTTTGTGAATGCAGGTGGGGGATGCAGAACATGTGGGTCAGTGGAACACTTTCAAAGAGACTGCCCTGAATATTTGGCCAAACAAGGTAAGATCTGTTCCCAGATATATTTCTCTTTTTGACTCACTTGTGTAAACAAAGTGAGTCTATGTTTTAACCCGATGTTCGGTTGTCTGTGTGTGTGTGTCTGTGTGTCCGTGGTAAACTTTAACATTGACATTTTCTCTGCAAATACTTTGTCAATTGACACCAAATTAAGCACAAAAATAGGAAAAATTCAGTTCTTTCTAGTCATCTTGTTTAAAACAATATTGCACCTCTGGGATGGGGGAAAAAAAAAAAAAAAAAAAAAAAAGCCAAATTATATGCAAACTACATTTACTGTTATATTTATATTTTTTGTATTCTCTAAACTTGGCACTTTGATCTGATATTCTGACCCAACAACAAGAGCAGTCATTATTATCATTTTTTGTTCAAACAGGAAATTCTTTTGCTAAGCATGGAAGTTTTATTTATTTTGCAAATGTTTTGGTGTAGATGGTAAAAAAGGGAAATTACTCTGTAATTAATGCTAGGGGACTTAATTTGCTTTAAACTGATCTTTCTCATCGTAAACATTACATTTTGAAATTATACTCAATACATAAAAAGCTTGGATTTTTTTTTTAATTTTTTTATAAAGTGTATCAGAAGTGAGTCTTGAAGGCCTTGCCTCTCTTGTTCTTTTCTTGTGATGATTAATGTCTGCACAGCTGTAAGGGAAGTATGGATGGGTTATTTGTTTATTTTCATTTCATTTGTGTCTTAAAATGTTAGGATCTTCTTAGTGAATATTGTCCTTTCATATGACGAGAATGTTTCACTTTATTTTTAAATGTAATCTGTTTTCTTACCAGAATGTTTTCTTTTTACATGATAATTTATATGTGCGCTGTGATCAAGGAAGGGTGTGCCAGTTGCTCATTCGTTTTTGTCAGATTTGTTGATGGGCATTTGTCTTTTAAAATGTTATAATTATCTTACTGATTACTTTCCTTTTTATAATGATTGAAACATACACATATGCACACTCGCTCACACACAGGCTCACATACGTGCACACACACACACACACACACACCGACGCATGCACACACACACACACACACACACACACACATGCGCACCCATACGCACACACACAGTCGTTTCACTCTATCTTATAGTGAAATACTATCTCACCCAGATGTTTTTCATTTTACATAATAACTGATGTGTGCATGGTGATGAGGGAAGGGTGTGACAGTTATTCCATTTTCTTTCTTTCTTTTTTCTTTTTTCTTTTTTTCTTTTTTTTTTCTTCTTCTTCTTTTTTTTTTTTTTTTTTTTTTTTTGCTGACGGGCATTTCAGGTGAGCCGAGAGAGAATTTTCGGTTTTGGTTGAAGCAGACAATAAAGTATTTTGAACTGAATTGAACTGAATGAGCATACCCTGGAAGTGCATGCTAACTTTAGTTAGCAGGGTAGTGTTTTGTTTGTTTAGCTACCCATGGCTGAGGGGTGCCAGTCTTTGTTATTCCATACAGAGGCCATGTCTAGAAATTCTTGAACAAAGAAACAAAATTTTCTAATAATGCAGTAGTGTCCAGCAAGTTACGTTCCAGAGCCATAGCTGTTTATGCACATTACAGACCACTATATACAACATCCTGAGGTCAAACAGACAGTACAGAGGATGAACGGAACACAGACAGTACAGAGGATGAACGGACCACACAGACAGTACAGAGGATGAACGGACCACAGACAGTACAGGGAATGGACGGACCACACAGACAGTACAGAGGATGGACCACACAGACAGTACAGAGGACGGACCACACAGACAGTACAGAGGACTGGAGGACCACACAGACAGTACAGAGGACTGGAGGACCACACAGACAGTACAGAGGACGGACCACACAGACAGTACAGAGGACTGGAGGACCACACAGACAGTACAGAGGATGGACGGACCACACAGACAGTACAGAGGATGGACGGACCACACAGACAGTACAGAGGATGGACGGACCACACAGACAGTACAGAGGACGGACGGACCACAGACAGTACAGAGGATGGACGGACCACACAGACAGTACAGAGGATGGACGGACCACACAGACAGTACAGAGGATGGATGGACCACACAGACAGTACAGAGGATGGATGGACCACACAGACAGTACAGAGGATGGACCACAGACAGTACAGAGGATGGGCGGACCACACAGACAGTACAGAGGACTGGAGGACCACACAGACAGTACAGAGGATGGACCACACAGACAGTACAGAGGACGGACGGACCACACAGACAGTACAGAGGATGGACGGACCACACAGACAGTACAGAGGACTGGAGGACCACACAGACAGTACAGAGGACGGACCACACAGACAGTACAGAGGATGGACGGACCACACAGACAGTACAGAGGATGGACGGACCACACAGACAGTACAGAGGATGGATGGACCACACAGACAGTACAGAGGATGGACCACACAGACAGTACAGAGGACGGACCACACACAGTACAGAGGACGGACCACACAGACAGTACAGAGGACGGACCACACAGACAGTACAGAGGATGGACGGACCACACAGACAGTACAGAGGACGGACCACACAGACAGTACAGAGGATGGACGGACCACACAGACAGTACAGAGGACGGACCACACAGACAGTACAGAGGACGGACCACACAGACAGTACAGAGGATGGACGGACCACACACAGTACAGAGGACGGACCACACAGACAGTACAGAGGACGGACCACACAGACAGTACAGAGGACTGGAGGACCACACAGACAGTACAGAGGATGGACGGACCACACAGACAGTACAGAGGATGGACGGACCACACAGACAGTACAGAGGATGGACCACAGACAGTACAGAGGACTGGAGGACCACACAGACAGTATAGAGGACTGGAGGACCACACAGACAGTATGGAGGACCACACAGACAATACAGAGGATGGACGGACCACACAGACAGTACAGAGGATGGACGGACCACACAGACAGTACAGAGGATGGACCACAGACAGTACAGAGGACTGGAGGACCACACAGACAGTATAGAGGACTGGAGGACCACACAGACAGTACAGAGGATGGACCACACAGACAGTACAGAGGACTGGAGGACCACACAGACAGTACAGAGGACTGGAGGACCACACAGACAGTACAGAGGATGGACCACAGACAGTACAGAGGATGGACCACAGACAATACAGAGGATGGACGGACCACACAGACAGTACAGAGGATGGACCACACAGACAGTACAGAGGATGGACCACAGACAATACAGAGGACTGGAGGACCACACAGACAGTACAGAGGATGGACGGACCACACAGACAGTACAGAGGATGGACCACACAGACAGTACAGAGGACTGGAGGACCACACAGACAGTATAGAGGACTGGAGGACCACACAGACAGTACAGAGGATGGACGGACCACACAGACAGTACAGAGGATGGACCACAGACAGTACAGAGGACTGGAGGACCACACAGACAGTATAGAGGACTGGAGGACCACACAGACAGTATGGAGGACCACACAGACAATACAGAGGATGGACGGACCACACAGACAGTACAGAGGATGGACCACACAGACAGTACAGAGGATGGACCACACAGACAGTACAGAGGACGGACGGACCACAGACAGTACAGAGGACGGACGGACCACAGACAGTACAGAGGACTGGAGGACCACACAGACAGTACAGAGGATGGACCACAGACAGTACAGAGGACTGGAGGACCACACAGACAGTACAGAGGATGGACCACACAGACAGTACAGAGGATGGACGGACCACACAGACAGTACAGAGGATGGATGGACCACAGACAGTACAGAGGACTGGAGGACCACACAGACAGTACAGAGGACTGGAGGACCACACAGACAGTACAGAGGATGGACCACACAGACAATACAGAGGATGGACCCCACAGACAGTACAGAGGATGGATGGACCACACAGACAGTACAGAGGACGGACGGACCACAGACAGTACAGAGGATGGACGGACCACAGACAGTACAGAGGATGGACCACACAGACAGTACAGAGGATGGACCACACAGACAGTACAGAGGATGGACGGACCACAGACAGTACAGAGGATGGACGGACCACAGACAGTACAGAGGATGGACGGACCACACAGACAGTACAGAGGATGGACCACACAGACAGTACAGAGGATGGACGGACCACAGACAGTACAGAGGATGGACCACAGACAGTACAGAGGATGGACGGACCACACAGACAGTACAGAGGACGGACGGACCACAGACAGTACAGAGGATGGACGGACCACACAGACAGTACAGAGGATGGACCACACAGACAGTACAGAGGATGGACGGACCACACAGACAGTACAGAGGATGGACCACACAGACAGAACAGAGGACTGGAGGACCACACAGACAGTACAGAGGATGGATGGACCACAGACAGTACAGAGGATGGACCACACAGACAGTACAGAGGACAGACGGACCACAGACAGTACAGAGGATGGACCACACAGACAGTACAGAGGACTGGAGGACCACTCAGACAGTACAGAGGATGGACCACACAGACAGTACAGAGGACGGACCACACAGACAGTACAGAGGATGGACGGACCACACAGACAGTACAGAGGATGGACCACACAGACAGAACAGAGGACTGGAGGACCACACCACACAGACAGTACAGAGGACTGAAGGACCACACCACACAGACAGTACAGAGGACTGAAGGACCACACAGACAATACAGAGGATGGACGGACCACACGGACAGTACAGAGGACTGGAGGACCACACAGACAGTACAGAGGATGGACGGACCACACGTACACAGACAGTACAGAGGACTGGAGGACCACACAGACAGTACAGAGGATGGATGGACCACACAGACAGTACAGAGGACGGACCACACAGACAGTACAGAGGACTGAAGGACCACACCACACAGACACCACACAGACAGTACAGAGGACTGAAGGACCACACCACACAGACAGTATGGAGTACTGAGGGACCACACCACACAGACACCATACAGACAGTACAGAGGACTGAAGGACCACACCACACAGACACCATACAGACAGTACAGAGGACTGAAGGACCACACCACACAGACACCACACAGACAGTACAGAGGACTGAAGGACCACACCACACAGACACCACACAGACAGTACAGAGGACTGAAGGACCACACCACACAGACACCACACAGACAGTACAGAGGACTGAAGGACCACACCACACAGACACCACACAGACAGTACAGAGGACTGAAGGACCACACCACACAGACAGTACAGAGGACTGAAGGACCACACCACACAGACAGTACAGAGGACTGAAGGACCACACCACACAGACACCATACAGACAGTACAGAGGACTGAAGGACCACACCACACAGACAGTACAGAGGACTGAAGGACCACACCACACAGACAGTACAGAGGACTGAAGGACCACACAGACAGTACAGAGGACTGAAGGACCACACCACACAGACACCATACAGACAGTACAGAGGACTGAAGGACCACACCACACAGACAGTACAGAGGACTGAAGGACCACACCACACAGACACCATACAGACAGTACAGAGGACTGAAGGACCACACCACACAGACAGTACAGAGGACTGAAGGACCACACCACACAGACATCACACAGACAGTACAGAGGACTGAAGGACCACACCACACAGACATCACACAGACAGTACAGAGGACTGAAGGACCACACCACACAGACAGTACAGAGGACTGAAGGACCACACAGACAGTACAGAGGACTGAAGGACCACACCACACAGACACCACACAGACAGTACAGAGGACTGAAGGACCGCACCACACAGACACCACACAGACAGTACAGAGGACTGAAGGACCACACCACACAGACACCACACAGACAGTACAGAGGACTGAAGGACCACACAGACAATACAGAGCATAGACCACACAAACAGCACACGGAGAGGGCGGATAAAGACCCTGATGACGGTGACGGTGTGTTGCAGGTATCGGCAGCCAGAAGCTGAGCACCATCAGTGAAGGGAGCAGCGCTGACGCTGAGGATACTGACCGTGGCCCGGGCCTCCCCGCTGGGGACCAGCCCACCCACAGGGTGGCCAAGAAGAAGAAACCCAAAGTGATCAAGTTTTGATTCCCGCACTGAACCGCTCCCGCCCTCTGTGACTGACACCCCTGTGACCGACACCCCTGTGACTGACCCCTCTCGCCTGTGACTGACCGACCCCCTCTCCCCTGTGACTGACTGACCCCTCTCCCCATGACTGACCCCCCCCTGTGACTGACCCCCTCCCCTGTGACTGACCCCCTCTCCGTGACTGACCCCTCTCCCCTGTGACTGACCCCTCTCCCCTGTGACTGACTGACCACTCTCCCCTGTGACTGACCCCCTCCCCTGTGACCGACCCCTCTCCCCTGTGACTGACCCCCTCCCCTGTGACTGACCCCCTCCCCTGTGACTGACCCCCTCCCCGTGACTGACCCCTCTCCCCTGTGACTGACCCCTCTCCCCTGTGACTGACTGACCACTCTCCCCTGTGACTGACCCCCTCCCCTGTGACCGACCCCTCTCCCCTGTGACTGACCCCCTCCCCTGTGACTGACCCCCTCCCCTGTGACTGACCCCCTCCCCTGTGACTGACCCCTCTCCCCTGTGACTGACCCCTCTCCCCTGTGACTGACTGACCCCTCTCCCCTGTGACTGACTGACCCCTCTCCCCTGTGACTGACCCCCTCCCCTGTGACTGACCCCTCTCCCCTGTGACTGACCCCCTCCCCGTGACTGACTGACCCCTCTCCCCTGTGACTGACCGACCCCCTCTCCCCTGTGACTGACCCCTCTCGCCTGTGACCAACCCCTCTCGCCTGTGACCGACCCCTCTCGCCTGTGACTGACTGACCCCCTCCCCCCTGTGACTGACTGACCCCCTCCCCCCTGTGACTGACTGACCCCCTCCCCCTGTGACTGACTGACACACCCCACCCCACCCCCCCACCCCCTGTGACTGACTGACCCCCTCCCCCCTGTGACTGACTGACCCCCTCCCCCTGTGACTGACTGACCCCCTCCCCCCTGTGACTGACTGACCCCCTCCCCCTGTGACTGACTGACCCCCTCTCCCCTTTGACTGACTGACCCCCTCTCCACTATGACTGACTGACCCCTCTCCCCTGTGACTGACCCCTGTCCCCCATGACTGACCCCTGTCCCCTGTGACTGACCCCTGTCCCCCCATGACTGACCCCTCTCCCCTGTGACTGACCCCTCTCCCGTGTGACTGACCCCTCTTCCCCATCACTGACCCCTCTCCCCTGTGACTGACCCCTCTCCCCCTATCACTGACCCCCTGTCACTGACCCCTCTCCCCTGTCACTGACCCCTCTCCCCTGTGACTGACCCCTCTTCCCCATGACTGACCCCTGTCCCCCCATGACTGACCCCTGTGACTGACCCCTGTCCCCTGTGACTGACCCCTCTCCCCTGTCACTGACCCCTCTCCCCTGTCACTGACCCCTCTTCCCCATGACTGACCCCTGTCCCCCCATGACTGACCCCTGTCACTGACCCCTCTCCCCTGTCACTGACCCCTCTCCCCTGTCACTGACCCCTCTTCCCCATGACTGATCCCTGTCCCCCAATGACTGACCCCTCTCCCCTGTGACTGACCCCTCTCCCCTGTCACTGACCCCCTCTCCCCTGTGACTGACCCCCTTTCTTCCCTTTTAAACCCTTTGTGCAGGGTCTCTTCTGAAATGCTGGAAACAGGTCATGTATGAAAAATCATTGGATATGACGTGAAACAACATCAAGTCCAGTGACGTCATACAGGCTGGAAACAGGTCATGTGTGAGAAATCGTTGGATATGACGTGAAACAACATCAAGTCCAGTGACGTCATACAGGCTGGAAACACAGGTCATGTGTGAGAAATCGTTGGATATGACGTGAAACAACATCAAGTCCAGTGACGTCATACAGGCTGGAAACACAGGTCATGTGTGAGAAATCGTTGGATATGACGTGAAACAACATCAAGTCCAGTGACGTCATACAGGCTGGAAACACAGGTCATGTGTGAGAAATCGTTGGATATGACGTGAAACAACATCAAGTCCAGTGACGTCATACAGGCTGGAAACACAGGTCATGTGTGAGAAATCGTTGGATATGACGTGAAACAACATCAGGTCCAGTGACGTCATACAGGCTGGAAACACAGGTCATGTGTGAGAAATCATTGGATATGACGTGAAACAACAGTATGACCAGTGACGTCATACAGACTGGAAACACAGGTCATGTGTGAGGAATTGTTGGATATGACGTGAAACAACATCAAGTCCAGTGACGTCATACAGGCTGGAAACAGGTCATGTGTGAGAAATCATTGGATATGACGTGAAACAACAGTATGACCAGTGACGTCATACAGACTGGAAACACGGGTCATGTGTGAGAAATTGTTGGATATGACGTGAAGCAACATCAAGTCCAGTGACGTCATACAGACTGGAAACACAGGTCATGTGTGAGAAATTGTTGGATATGACGTGAAACAACATCAAGTCCAGTGACGTCATACAGGCTGGAAACACAGGTCACGTGTGAGAAATTGTTGGATATGACGTGAAACAACATCAAGTCCAGTGACGTCATACAGGGTGGAAACACAGGTCACGTGTGAGAAATTGTTGGATATGACGTGAAACAACATCAAGTCCAGTGACGTCATACAGGGTGGAAACACAGGTCATGTGTGAGAAATTGTTGGATATGACGTGAAACAACATCAAGTCCAGTGACGTCATACAGGCTGGACGCGCAGGGTGGGTGTGATGAAGAAACAGTCTCAAATCTATATGAAATTTCTATAGATGCAGCTAAAAAAACAACAACCCCAAAACAGGTGGATACATCAGTTCACAGTTCTTTAAGTTTAAGATGAAAATTGTTGGCAAGTTTATTATAGATTGGTTACTGTGATTGTAATATAATCCTTGCAAAATTAGCAAATTTCATGGAAAAGTCATGAAAAATTCAGCATGCTCCCTGTGCACGCGCGCACGTGTGTGTGTGTGTGTGTGTGTGCTTCATTAGTCAATGTTGTTTTGGGATCAAATAAAGATGCTTTAAAAAGTGACTTGGGGTGTCCGTGTGTGTGTGTTTCCACTTCTGCAATACAGTCTATACCACAAAGGACAAGTCAAGTCAGACAGGTGTGTGTGTGTGTGTGTGTGTGTTGATGCCAGTACCAGTGAACACATCATTTGTGTAAGGGTGTTGTTGTTTTTCTGTGTCCATGATTACATGCATGTGTATGCTTGTACAGAGCATTAAACCGGCATGAATTCTTTGCTGCCCAGTTCCCTGAGTGTATGTATGTCTGTGTGCGTGCTTATCGTGACTGGTTTTTACATTATGCCTTTCTTTCTTCTCCCCGTTTTTCTTGTTTTCTTTTCTCTTTTTGTTTTTTTCCTGAGGGCATAATGAAAAAAAGCAAGAAAGCTGTACAATCTTATTATTTTACCGCCAATAAAGTTCATTTTGACTTGACTTCACACACACACACACACACACACACACACACACATGTACACACACATACTGTGCACTAGTAGGCTCTTGAGAGCTCATCAAATGTATTCTCTCGTTCACACAGACACACGCGCATGCAAACACACACGCATACACACAAACACGCATTCACACATGCACACACCACCACCAAAACCACACACCCCCACACGTGCACACACCACCACCAAAACCACACACCCCCACACGTGCACACACATGTGTTTGTACGGACACAAACGCTAGAAATGCAGTGTTATTACATAGGCAACACACACGTGAGTCAAAAATGACGAATAATAATAATGGATACTTATATAGCACACTATCCAGAAATCTGCTCTAGGTGCTTTACAAAAACGCTTTGTTGACATAAAACATTACATCTATGTTACATACACACACCAAAATATGACTACACACACACACGCACACACACACACTGCGTACATACATTTTTTAACAATACATGTGTATCTAACAGCTACCCTAACACATACGCACACGTTGGCAGGCACAAACGTATATAAACGCACGCGCACACAATACACATTCATATACATGCATGTAGTTATGTACACACACATATGTATACATATATAGTCAAGCACAGTTAACGCAAAGGAAGTGGACCTGCCACAATTGAACTTATTGCTGAGGGAAAAGGTGAGTTTTGAGACGAGATTTAAAAGATGTGAGGGAATCAGAATGACGGAGGTTATCTGGGAGCTTGTTCCACGTCTTTGGCGATTGAAAAGAAAACGATCTGTGTCCATAGGTCTTACTTGAGAACATGGAGAACAAAGTTCAGTTCTGAAGTTCTAATGTGATCTATGAGGTTATGGACATTGTTTCCGAGTTCGTCCGATTTCAAGAAGTTTCTGTTAAAATCGTCTAATAGGAGAGGGAGAGTGTGTACTGACGCCAGTAGGAGAAAGAAAAAAAAAAAAAAAAAGCCAAAAAAAAAACCAAACAAAAAAAACACCCGTTATGTGTTCAGCTGAGCGTGGAGACGGTGTAGGGCTGAGTGAGCAGACAATATGTGGCCACACACTTAATGTGCCTGTCTTGTCACACACCTCAAAATGCCTGTCTGTGGTCACACACCTCTTTAGGTGCCTGTCTGTGGCCACACACACCCTTTGTAGGGACAGTATGTGGTCGCATACCTCTTAATGTGCCTGTCTGTGGCCACATCTTTCAATGTGCCTGTCTGGCCACACATCTCTTAATGTGCCTGTCTGTGGCCACACACCACTTAATGTGCCTGTCTGTGGCCACACCCCTTAATATGCCTGTCTGTGGCCACACACCTCTAAATGTGCCTGTTTGTGGCCACACACCTCTTAATGTGCCTGTCTGGCCACACACCTCTTAATGTGCCTGTTTGTGGCCACACACCTCTTAATGTGCCTGTCTGGCCACACACCTCTTAATGTGCCTGTCTGGTCACACACCTCTTAATGTGCCTGTCTGGCCACACACCTCTTAATGTGCCTGTTTGTGGCCACACACCTCTTAATGTGCCTGTCTGTGGCCACACACCTCTTAATGTGGCTGTCTGGTCACACACCTCTTAATGTGCCTGTCTGTGGCCACACACCTCTTAATATGCCTGACTGTGGCCACACACCTCTTAATGTGCCTGTCTGTGTGGCCACACACCTCTTAATATGCCTGACTGTGGCCACACACCTCTTAATGTGCCTGTCTGTGTGGCCACACACCTTAATATGCCTGTCTGTGGCCACACACCTCTTAATGTGCCTGTCTGGCCACACACCTCTTAATGTGCCTGTCTGACCACACACCTCTTAATGTGCCTGTCTGGCCACACACCTCTTAATGTGCCTGTCTGTGGCCACACACCTCTTAATGTGCCTGTCTGTGGTCGCATACCTCTTAATGTGCCTGCCTGTGGCCACACACCTTTTAATGTGCCTCTCTGTGGCCACACACACTCTTTGTAGGGACACTATGTGGCCACACACCTCTTAATGTGCCTGTCTGTGGCCACACACCTCTTAATGTGCCTGTCTGTGAGGTTGGAGATTTCTATTGGTGCAGGGAAAGTGGGGGTGTCTGTGTTGGTGCAGGGAGAGTGGATATATCTTTACAAGTTCAGGGAGAGTGGAGATGTCTGTGTTGGTGCAGGGAGAGTGGAGATGTCTATACTGTTGCAGGGAGAATTGACGTATCTTTGAACGTTCAGCCAGAGTGGAGATGTCTGTACTGGAGCAGGGAGAGTGGAGATGTCTTCGTTGGTGCAGGGAGAGTGGAGATGTGTGTGTCAGTGCTGGGAGAGTGGAGATATCTGTGTCGGTGCAGGGAGAGTGGAGATGTGTGTGTCAGTGCAGGGAGAGTGGAGATGTGTGTGTCGGTGCAGGGAGAGTGGAGATGCCTGTACTGGTGCAGGGAGAGTGGAGATGTCTGTGTCGGTGCAGGGAGAGTGGAGATGTGTGTGCTGGTGCAGGGAGAGTGGAGGTGTGTGTGTCAGTGCTAGGAGAGTGGAGATGTGTTTGTTGGTGCAGGGAGAGTGGAGATGTGTGTGTCGGTGCAGGGAGAGTGGAGATGTCTGTGTCGGTGCAGGGAGAGTGGAGATGTCTGTGTCGGTGCAGGGAGAGTGGAAATGTGTGTGTCCGTGCTGGGAGAGAGGCAGTCACTCGTTGCAGGTAACCAAGACAGTGCTTCCTGCAACCGTTAGCAACTATCGTGTCCAGGGCTGGGCGGCTGATGGGATCAATTATGCAGGAGAAGGAGTGAAATGATCACAGATGCAGCCATCCGCCCAGCTGGCATCGATTGCTGAGGCGTGGAATTCAACATTCAGTCTGTTAGCACACTTCTATCACTCTCACAGTCACCTCCCGTTTTGCGCCCACTGTCACGCACGATCCGCATTGACTGCTTACGATCGTAATAAACACCTGGTCGTAAGAAACTCCTAACTAAATCACAGTGTTGAATCCGAAATCACTGCACCGCTAAGTCACCACAAGCAGCTGATGTCGGTGCGGTGCAGACTGAACTGATTGTTTGTAAACAAATCTTTGCTTCTGCGAAGAGAAAATTCACCAAGATTGTCCAAAAGGCAAAAGCTATGTATTATGGTGCTCAGATTTCAGGTAGCAAATCGATGAGGCAGCTTTCTAGTGTCTGTGGTAGATTCACTGGCAATGAAAGGCCATCTCCCCTCCCCAATTTGTATCCTGTTAGTCAGTTGCCAACTGTTTTTAGTGATTATTTTAGAACGAAGATAGCTAGCATTCTCGCTGGAGCACTACCCTTATAGCAGAGTCTAACACTGGTACTTTTGTTACTTCTAAGTTTGACATCAGACAAGAACGTGATCGTATGACAACTACTGCATTATATGCGATCAGTTCGAATCAAGCCACTAATTCAGTTTCCTCTGTTTTTGACTGTTTCCATCCTGTCACGGAACATGAACTAAAAAAGATCATTTCAAAGTCAAAACCGACCACCTGCCAACTTGATCCCATCCTTACCTCTTTGTTAGTTGAAAACATCGACACTCTCTTGCCCACTTTGACACATATAGTCAATGAAAGTCTTCTGTCCGGTTCTTTCCCCTCCAGTTATAAAGCCGCAGTTGTAAAACCACAAGATAAGAAACCCTCTATGGATCAATATGTTCTACAAAATTATCGACCAGTCTCAAACTTATCTTTTATGTCTAAGGTTATTGAAAAAGTTGTTATGAGTCAGTTATTTGAATACTTAAACTCACATTCCCTGCTGTCACCCAACCAGTCAGCATACACACCCTCACATAGTACAGAAACTGCACTTCTCAAGGTCACAAACGATATACTTTTGGCACTAGATCAAGTTCATGTTTCTGTACTTAGTTTGTTAGATCTCAGCGCAGCGTTTAATACCAAAGACCATACACTTTTGTTGTATGTCCTTTATCACTGTTATGGAGTTTCAGGATTAGCTCTTTCTTGGGTCAAACGCTATCTTTCAAGTCGCATACTGACAGTCATCAATAATCACTCATCGCAACCAGCACCTGTTTTGTTCGGAGTTCCACAGGGTTCTGTGTTAGGTCCTTTACTCTTCATCATGTACACCAAACCTCTTCATACACTCATTCAAAATCTGTTTCCAATCAGTCTTTCGCAGATGACACACAGCTTTATAGAACATGTCACCCTACAGAAAAAGGTCAAATCATACAAACTTTACAGTCATGCATCACAGATGTCAAACCATGGATGACAGAGCACAAACTCAAACTAAATAAGACAATGAGATAATAAGACAGAAGCACTTCTCATTCACTCAAAGCCCTCATTTTCTGACTTGCCTAGGCCTTCATCTATCCTGGTAGGGACCTCATATTGGGAATAGTACTACCGGGTATACAGTAAGTGGGTTAAAGTATTGCTGGGTATACAGCATATTGGGAAATGCATTACCGGGTGTACAGTATGTTGGGTAAAATATTGCTGGGTATACAGTATGTGGGAAATGTATTATCGGGTGTACAGTATGTTGGTTAAATATTGCTGGGTATACAGTATATTGGGAAATGTATTACCGGGTGTACAGTATGTTGGTTAAAATATTGCTGGGTATACAGTATGTGGAAAAAGTACTACCGGGTATACAGTATGTTGGTTAAAGTATTGCTGGGTATACAGTATATTGGGAAAAGTATTAACGGGTGTATAGTATGTTGGTTACAGTATTACTGTGTGTACAGTATGTGGGAAAGTACTACCGGGTATACAGTATGTGGGAAGTGTACTAATGGGTACACAGTATGGGGTAAAAGTACTATGGCTATGCAGTGTGTGGGAAAAGTTATCATCACTATATTTATGGAAGACCATCGCGAACGATAAATGCTCAGTGACTCCGGACTGACGCATCCCAACGACAAACGCACCAGTGTGGTCGCACTGTGGGCAGGCAACAGCAGGTGGGTCTCGTCTCCTCTCTTTGCACGGTTGACGCTTGTGGCCCAGGTCCTGAAGACGCCTCTCTTCAAACGTCACAACTCCTTTGTAGACAGTCAGTCGCCAGGCGCTGTGGTCAGTGGTGAGGGTTTGCCTCCCGTGGATGGAAATGCTGCAGGCCCGAGGGAAGCTTTCAGGATGTCCTTGAAGCGGTTCAGTGGATGGAAATGCTGCAGGCCCGAGGGAAGCTTTCAGGGTGTCCTTGAAGCGGTTCAGTGGATGGAAATGCTGCAGGCCCGAGAGAAGCTTTCAGGGTGTCCTTGAAGCGGTTCAGTGGTCTTCCCATTTTCCTTGCGCCAGCAGCCAGCTGGGAGAAAACGACTGTTTCAGTTTCGGTTTAAAGGAGGTGTCAGAGCGCTCGGACTAATCCATACACGTTACACCACCTCTGCTGTTAAAAAAACAACAACAGGAAGTGGATACCTGAACATCGCATAAACCCAACGCGCTGATTAGGTCTCGAGTGCCTGAGAGCCTATTCTTGGTTTGTGTAAAACATTAACATGATAAGAGGCAAAGCCTTCACGACTGACGTGTGTGTTTGTTGCTCAACATCAACAGAACGACAAAAAGCCGACCAGTTCTCTGCTCAACATCAACAGAACGACAAAAAGCCGATGAGTTCTCTGCTCAACATCAACAGAACGGAAAAAGCCGACCAGTTCTCTAGCTCTGCTCAACATCAACAGAACGACAAAAAGCCGATGAGTTCTCTGCTCAACATCAACAGAACGGACTCTCTGCTCAACATCAACAGAACGGACTCTCTGCTCAACATCAACAGAACGACAAAAAGCCGATCTGCTCTCTGCTCAACATCAACAGAACGACACAAAGCCGACCAGTTCTCTGCTCAACATCAACAGAACGACAAAAAGCCGACCAGTTCTCTGCTCAACATCAGCAGAACGACAAAAAGCCGACCAGTTCTCTGCTCAACATAACAGAACGACAAAAAGCCGACCAGTTCTCTGCTCAACATCAGCAGAACGACAAAAAGCCGACCAGTTCTCTGCTCAACATCAGCAGAACGACAAAAAGCCGACCAGGTCTCTGCTCAACATCAACAGAACGACAAAAAGCCGACCAGTTCTCTGCTCAACATCAACAGAACGACAAAAAGCCGACCAGTTCTCTGCTCAACATCAACAGAACGGAAAAAGCCGATGAGTTCTCTGCTCAACATCAACAGAACGACAAAAAGCCAACCAGTTCTCTGCTCAACATCAACAGAACGACAAAAAGCCGATGAGTTCTCTGCTCAACATCAACAGAACGACAAAAAGCCGACCAGTTCTCTGCTCAACATCAACAGAACGACAAAAAGCCGACCAGTTCTCTGCTCAACATCAACAGAACGGAAAAAACCGACCAGTTCTCTGCTCAACATCAACAGAACGACAAAAAGCCGATGAGTTCTCTGCTCAACATCAACAGAACGACAAAAAGCCGATGAGTTCTCTGCTCAACATCAACAGAACGGAAAAAGCCGACCAGTTCTCTGCTCAACATAACAGAACGACAAAAAGCCGACCAGTTCTCTGCTCAACATCAACAGAACGACAAAAAGCCGACCAGTTCTCTGCTCAACATCAACAGAAAGACAAAAAGCCGACCAGTTCTCTGCTCAACATCAACAGAACGACAAAAAGCCGACCAGTTCTCTAGAACGAACAGACAGACAGACAAATTGTAAGATATGTATAATACATCACACTGATGGATAGACAGACTGACAGACAGAATGACAGACATACAGAGAGACACATTGTGATACATGATAATACAACACACACATGGACAGATATACAGACAGACAAAAAGATTCTAATACGTCTTATACAGCGCACATGGGTAGATATACTGAGAGACAGACAGACAGACGGAATGACAGACAGACATATTGTGATAAATGTATAATACAACACACACATGGACAGACAGACAGACTGACTGACAGACAGACAGACTGACTGACAGACAGATAGACATGTTTTGATACGTTTATAATACAGCACACACATCGACAGACAAATTGTGTTGTATTTATATATATATATATATATATATATATAATACAACACACATATGATTAGACAGACAGACAAATATACAGACAGACAGATTGTGATTCATGTATTATGCAACACACATATGGACAAATACACAGACAGCCAGACAGACAGACAGACAGACAGATTGTAATACGTCTTATACAACACACACATGGGTAGATATACTGAGAGACAGACAGAGAGAGACAGACTGACAGACAGACATATTGAGATACATGTATAATACAACACACACATACAGAGAGAGACTCACAGAGATAATTTTGTGATACATATCTTATACAACACACACATGGATTAGATGTACCGACAGTCAGACTGACAGACAGACAGACAGACAGACATAATGTGATACATACATAATACAACAGACACATGGACAGACGGACAGACGGACAGACAGACAGACAGACACTCACAGAGACAAATTGTGATGCATGTATAAGTCGACACACACATGGACAGATATACTGACAGACGGACAGACAGACAGACAGACAGACAGACAACACTGTCTATGCTTCACGACGCTTGCCTGATAAGCGGTGAGGCCCTGCTGGGGAGACAATAATCAATGGTGACGGCAGCGGCACACACACACACGGTGATTGACTTTCTGCCACACCCCCTTTCCCTGGCCTCACTGCCACACAACACGGTGTGCACGTCCGCCAGTCTTCACGTGGCTGTGCTCTCGGCACGGGAATCGCTGATACCCGTTTCCACGTCGCTACACTTTCCATTAGACTTCCAACAGCAACGCGCTACTCTCTCCATTTGGCTTCCAGCAGCAACCCGCTTCCTCTTCTGTGACTTAACTCTTCGATGACCACCCCCACCTCCACCGTCACACAGAGCTGTGGGGTTTTGTCAGTTACAATTCGATGACCACCACCACCTCTACCGTTACACAGCTACAGAGCTGTGGTCCTCTCTGACTGACTCTCCGATGACCACCCCACCCCTACCGTGATACAGAGCCAGCAGTGCTGTTTGGAAGAAAGACAGTGGGAGTGCTTGTCCAAGATCCCCTGGTGTCGTTTGACAGTGGTGATGTTCGTGACTGCACTGAGTGAAGGTGAGGGTGTGACGAGTGCTGTGTGTGCAGTGAGTGGAGGTGAGGGTGTGATGAGTGCAGTGAGTGAAGGTGAGGGTGTGATGAGTGCAGTGAGTGAAGGTGAGGGTGTGATGAGTGCCCTGAGTGAAGGTGAGGGTGTGACGAGTGCCCTGAGTGAAGGTGAGGGTGTGACGAGTGCCCTGAGTGAAGGTGAGGGTGTGACGAGTGCCCTGAGTGAAGGTGAGGGTGTGACGAGTGCTGTGTGTGCAGTGAGTGAAGGTGAGTGTATGATGAGTGCAGTCAGTGAAGGTGAGGGTGTGACGAGTGCTGTGTGTGCAGTGAGTGAAGGTGAGTGCATGATGAGTGCAGTCAGTGAAGGTGAGGGTGTGATGAGTGCAGTGACTGAAGGTTAGTGTATGATGAGTGCAGTGAGTGAAGGTGAGGGTGTGACGAGTGCAGTGAGTGAAGGTGAGGGTGTGATGAGTGCAGTGAGTGAAGGTTAGTGTATGATGAGTGCAGTGAGTGGAGGTGAGGGTGTGATGAGTGCAGTGAGTGAAGGTGAGGGTGTGATGAGTGCAGTGAGTGAAGGTGAGGGTGTGATGAGTGCAGTGAGTGAATGAGAGAATGATACAGATGGAACAGCATCTTGCCGGATTCTTCTGTTGTCTTCACGTGACTGTTGATGGTGCCTATAACGTCTTTATTCGGGGTGTTGTTGTCACGACAACATGCCTGTTGATAGTGCCCATAACGTCAGTTTTCTGGGTGTTGTTGTTAGGACAACATGACAGTTGATGATGCCTATAACGTCAGTTTTCTGGGTGTTGTTATGACAACATGACAGTTGATGATGCCTATAACGTCAGTTTTCTGGGTGTTGTTGTTAGGACAACATGACAGTTGATGATGCCCATAACGTCAGTTTTCTGGGTGTTGTTAGGACAACATGACAGTTGATGATGCCTATAACGTCAGTTTTCTGGGTGTTGTTAGGACAACATGACAGTTGATGATGCCTATAACGTCATTTTTCTGGGTGTTGTTAGGACAACATGACAGTTGATGATGACTATAACGTCAGTTTTCTGGGTGTTGTTAGGACAACATGACAGTTGATGATGACTATAACGTCAGTTTTCTGGGTGTTGTTAGGACAACATGACAGTTGATGATGCCTATAACGTCAGTTTTCTGGGTGTTGTTAGGACAACATGACAGTTGATGATGCCTATAACGTCAGTTTTCTGGGTGTTGTTAGGACAACATGACAGTTGATGATGCCTATAACGTCAGTTTTCTGGGTGTTGTTAGGACAACATGACAGTTGATGACGCCTATAACGTCAGTTTTCTGGGTGTTGTTAGGACAACATGACAGTTGATGATGCCTATAACGTCAGTTTTCTGGGTGTTGTTAGGACAACATGACAGTTGATGATGACTATAACGTCAGTTTTCTGGGTGTTGTTATGACAACATGCCTGTTGATAGTGCCCATAACGTCAGTTTTCTGGGTGTTGTTAGGACAACATGACAGTTAATAGTGCCCATAACATCATTTTAAACTCACTTGTGCAAACGAAGTATGTTATAACCAGGTGTTCGGTTGTGTGTGTGCGTGTGTGCGTGTGTGTCTGTCTGTGTGGCTGTGGTAAACTTTAACATTGCCATTTTCTCTGGAAATACTTTGTCTGCCAATACCAAATTTGACTTAAACATAGTAAGAAAAAAATCTCCACAGTGACAACAATAACAGGTTAGATACCTCCGGAATATAGCCGTATTTCCGGATTATTAACCGTTTATTTCATTGTTACTCGATCCGGAACCAAAAACACTTTATTACCGCTTCCCAGTTACCAGAACATAGGCTTTTATTTGGTAAGAAGACGCCATGACCACGTTTTTCTTGCTCGCAATTAAAAGAAAAGAAATACAAATTCTGTACACAACCGACAGTGACACTTGCTATACCATCGACGTGTTTACTGCAAATGAATATTCTATAGTGGACACTGTTTCTCAGTGAGTGTAACTACTGTAGCCTGTCGAACGCATATCTCTGCAGATCTAGAAAATAAAACAAAAACGGTATGATGCGTGCAGTGAGTGAAGGTTAGTGTATGATGAGTGCAGTCAGTGAAGATGAGGGTGTGATGAGTGCAGTGAGTGAAGGTGAGGGTGTGATGAGTGCAGTGAGTGAAGGTTAGTGTATGATGTGTGCAGTGAGTGAAGGTGAGTGTATGATGCGTGCAGTGAGTGAAGGTTAGTGTATGATGAGTGCAGTGAGTGAAGGTGAGGGTGTGATGAGTGCACTGAGTGAAGATGAGGGTGTGATGAGTGCAGTGAGTGAAGGTGAGGGTGTGATGAGTGCAGTGAGTGAAGGTTAGTGTATGATGAGTGCAGTGAGTGAAGGTGAGGGTGTGATGAGTGCAGTGAGTGAAGGTGAGGGTGTGATGAGTGCAGTGAGTGAAGGTGAGGGTGTGATGAGTGCAGTGAGTGAAGGTGAGGGTGCGATGAGTGCAGTGAGTGAAGGTGAGGGTGTGATGAGTGCAGTGAGTGAAGGTGAGGGTGTGACGAGTGCAGTGAGTGGAGGTGAGTGTATGATGAGTGCAGTGAGTGAAGGTGAGGGTGTGATGAGTGCAGTGAGTGAAGGTTAGTGTATGATGAGTGCAGTGAGTGAAGGTGAGGGTGTGACGAGTGCTGTGTGTGCAGTGAGTGAAGGTGAGTGTATGATGAGTGCAGTGAGTGGAGGTGAGGGTGTGATGAGTGCAGTGAGTGAAGGTGAGGGTGCGATGAGTGCAGTGAGTGAAGGTGAGGGTGTGATGAGTGCAGTGAGTGAATGAGAGAATGATACAGATGCAACAGCATCTTGCCGGATTCTTCTGTTGTCTTCACGTGACTGTTGATAGTGCCCATCACGTCAGTTTTCTGGGTGTTGTTATGACAACATGATTGTTGAGTGTGCCCATAACGTCAGTTTTTTGGGTGTTGTTGTTATGACAACATGACAGTTGATGATGCCTATAACGTCAGTTTTTTGGGTGTTGTTGTTATGACAACATGACAGTTGATGATGCCTATAACGTCAGTTTTCTGGGTGTTGTTAGGACAACATGACAGTTGATGATGCCTATAACGTCAGTTTTCTGGGTGTTGTTAGGACAACATGACAGTTGATGATGCCTATAACGTCAGTTTTCTGGGTGTTGTTAGGACAACATGACAGTTGATGATGCCCATAACGTCAGTTTTCTGGGTGTTGTTATGACAACATGACAGTTGATGATGCCTATAACGTCAGTTTTCTGGGTGTTGTTTGGACAACATGACAGTTGATGATGCCTATAACGTCAGTTTTCTGGGTGTTGTTGTTATGACAACATGACAGTTGATGATGCCTATAATGTCAGTTTTCTGGGTGTTGTTAGGACAACATGACAGTTGATGATGCCTGTAACGTCAGTTTTCTGGGTGTTGTTAGGACAACATGACAGTTAATAGTGCCCATAACATCATTTTAAACTCACTTGTGCAAACGAAGTATATTATAACCAGGTGTTCGGTTGTGTGTGTGCGTGTGTGTCTGTCTGTGTGGCTGTGGTAAACTTTAACATTGCCATTTTCTCTGGAAATACTTTGTCTGCCAATACCAAATTTGACTTAAACATAGTAAGAAAAAAATCTCCACAGTGACAACAATAACAGGTTAGATACCTCCGGAATATAGCCGTATTTCCGGATTATTAACCGTTTATTTCATTGTTACTCGATCCGGAACCAAAAACACTTTATTACCGCTTCCCAGTTACCAGAACATAGGCTTTTATTTGGTAAGAAGACGCCATGACCACGTTTTTCTTGCTCGCAATTAAAAGAAAAGAAATACAAATTCTGTACACAACCGACAGTGACACTTGAAATACCATCGACGTGTTTACTGCAAATGAATATTCTATAGTGGACACTGTTTCTCAGTGAGTGTAACTACTGTAGCCTGTCGAACGCATATCTCTGCAGATCTAGAAAAAAAACCCAAAAAACGGCCACATATTGCAGTATGCTTGAGGCAATTGGAACGTCTCCTTTACCGCATGCATTAAAGAAATTCGTTACCGATTTATTACGCTAAAAGAACGTGCTGAAATAACAATTCTTGAACGTTATCGGCAGACCCACATCAGTGGTGTGTGTGACCACGTTTTCCCGACCTAAACACACTTGAGTCTTCTTTCTTCTTCTACGTTCGTGGGCTGCAACTTTCACGTTCACTCGTATGTAGCCTACATGAGTGGGCTTTTACATGTATGACCATTGTTACCCTGCCATGTAGGCAGCCATACTCCGTTTTCAGAGGTATGCTTGGTTCGAATCTGTTTTTAAACCTTTTTTCTTTCTTTTAACGTGAATTTCTACTCTGGTGAACAGCACGCAGCACTTCACAGAGTTGTGGGAAATGTTGTGAACAATGGCAGTGATTGTGACGTGACTGATGGCAGTGATTGTGACGTGACTGATAACAGTGATTGTGACGTGACTGATGGCAGTGATTGTGACGTGACTGATAACAGTGATTGTGACGTGACTGATGACAGTGATTGTGACGTGACTGATAACAGTGATTGTGACGTGACTGATGGCAGTGATTGTGACGTGACTGATGGCAGTGATTGTGACGTGACCGATGGCAGTGATTGTGACGTGACTGATAACAGTGATTGTGACGTGACTGATGGCAGTGATTGTGACGTGACTGATAACAGTGATTGTGACGTGACTGATAACAGTGATGGTGACGTGACTGATGACAGTGATTGTGACGTGACTGATAACAGTGATTGTGACGTGACTGATGACAGTGATTGTGACGTGACTGATGACAGTGATTGTGACGTGACTGATGGCAGTGATTGTGACTTGATTAATTACACTGATTGTGACGTGACTGATGACAGTAATTGTGACTTGATTAATTACACTGATTGTGACGTGACTGATGACAGTGATTGTAACGTTACTGATGACACTGATTGTGACTTGATTAATTACACTGATTGTGACGCGACTGATGGCAGTGCCTGTGATGTGACTATTGACAGTGATTGTGACAAACTCATGACAGTGATTGTGACAAACTAATGACAGTGATTGTTACGTGACTGATGATAGTGATTGTGACTTGATTAATTACAGTGATTGTGACGCGGCTGATGACAGTGATTGTGGCTTGATTAATTACAGTGATTGTGACGTGACTGATGACAGTGATTGTGACTTGATTAATTACAGTGATTGTTACGTGACTGATGACAGTGATTGTGACTTGATTAATTACAGTGATTGTGACGCGGCTGATGACAGTGATTGTGACTTGATTAATTACAGTGATTGTGACGCGGCTGATGACAGTGATTGTCATGTGACTGATGTGATTGTGACAAACTGATGACAGTGATTGTGACGAGACTGATGGCAGTACTTGTGACGTGACTGATGACAGTGATTGTCATGTGATTGATGTGATTGTGACAAACTGATGACAGTGATTGTGACGAGACTGATGACAGTACTTGTGAAGTGACTGATGACAGTGATTGTCGTGTGACTGATGTGATTGTGACAAACTGATGACAGTGATTGTGACGAGACTGATGACAGTGATTGTGAAGTGACTGATGACAGTGATTGTCATGTGACTGATGTGATTGTGACAAACTGATGACAGTGATTGTGACGAGACTGATGACAGCACTTGTGACAAACTGATGACAGTGATTGTGACGAGACTGATGGCTGTGATGAATAACATTCTAAGGAGTGACGTGACACGATCACCTTGCGAGCGCCCTCAGTATCACCTTGTGATCTGAATATCACGGTATCACCTTGTGATCTGAATATCACGGTATCATCTGGTGATCTGAATATCACGGTATTAGTTTGTGATCTGAATATCACGGTATCACCTTGTGATCTGAATATCACGGTATTAGTTTGTGATCTGAATATCACGGTATCACCTTGTGATCTGAATATCACGGTATTAGTTTGTGATCTGAATATCACGGTATCACCTTGTGATCTGAATATCACGGTATCACCTTGTGATCTGAATATCACGGTATTAGTTTGTGATCTGAATATCACGGTATCACCTTGTGATCTGAATATCACGGTATTAGTTTGTGATCTGAATATCACGGTATCACCTTGTGATCTGAATATCACGGTATCACCTTGTGATCTGAATATCACGGTATTAGTTTGTGATCTGAATATCACGGAATTAGTTTGTGATCTGAATATCACGGAATTAGTTTGTGATCTGAATATCACGGTATCACCTTGTGATCTGAATATCACGGTATTAGTTTGTGATCTGAATATCACAGTATCACCTGGTGATCTGAATATCACGGTATCACCTTGTGATCTGAATATCACGGTATTAGTTTGTGATCTGAATATCACGGTATCACCTTGTGATCTGAATATCACGGTATTACCTTGTGATCTGAATATCACGGTATTAGTTTGTGATCTGAATATGACGGTATCACGGTATCACCTGGTGATCTGAATATCACGGTATCACCTTGTGATCTGAATATCACGGTATTAGTTTGTGATCTGAATATCACGGTATCACCTTGTGATCTGAATATCACGGTATTACCTTGTGATCTGAATATCACGGTATCACCTGGTGATCTGAATATCACAATATTACCTTGCGTTCTGAATATCACGGTATTAGTTTGCGATCTGAACATCGCGGTATCACCTTGTGATCTGAATATCACGGTATCACATTGTGATCTGAATATCACAATATTAGTTTGTGATCTGAATATCACGGTATTACCTTGTGATCTGAATATCACGGTATCACATTGTGATCTGAATATCACGGTATTAGTGGTCTGAATATCACGATATTTGATTGTGATCTGAAAAGGACAACACTGTATTATATCATGATCTGAAAGGAACAACACTGTATTATATCATGATCTGAAAGGAACAACACTGTATTATATTATGATCTAAAAGGAACATCACTGTATTATATCATGATCTGAAAGGAACATCACTGTATTACGTCATGATCTAAAAGGAACATCACTGTATTACGTCATGATCTGAAAGGAACATCACTGTATTACGTCATGATCTAAAAGGAACATCACTGTATTACATCATGATCTGAAAGGAACATCACTGTATTACATCATGATCTGAAAGGAACATCACTGTATTACGTCATGATCTAAAAGGAACATCACTGTATTACATCATGATCTGAAAGGAACATCACTGTATTACATCATGATCTAAAAGGAACATCACTGTATTACGTCATGATCTAAAAGGAACATCACTGTATTACATCATGATCTGAAGGGAACATCACTGTATTACGTCATGATCTAAAAAGAACATCACTGTATTACATCATGATCTGAAAGGAACATCACTGTATTACATCATGATCTGAAGGGAACATCACT